>NW_027202459.1:0-228417 GCF_024711535.1 Dipodomys merriami | reverse complement strand
CCTCACCCTCAACCTAAACCTCACCTAACCCTAACCCTAAACCTCACATCACCGTAGCCCTCACCCTAACCCTAAACCTAACCGTAATCCACACCCTAAACATAACCCTCACCGTAACACTATCACTCACACTAACCCTAAACATAACCCTCAACCTCACCATCAGCCTAACCCTAAGCCTAACCCTAAACCTAACCCTAACCCACGCACTCACCCTCACCCTAACCCTAATCCTAATCCTAACCATAACCATAACCCTCACCCTAACCCTATCACTCACCCTAACCCTAACCCTAACCCTAACCCCAACCCTAAACCTAACCCTTACCATAAATCTCACCCTCAGCCTCACCCTCACTTCAAACTTAACCCTAACCATAACATGAACAATAACCCTAAACCTAACCCTAACTCTAACCCTAACCCTAAAACTAAACCTAATCCTCACCCCCACCATCATCCTCAGCCTAAACCTAAGCCTAACCCTAACACTAACCCTAACTCTAACCCTAAACCTCACCCTCACCCTAACCCTATCTCTAACCCTAACCCCAAACCTCACCCTAACACTAACCCTAACCCTCACCCGCACCCTCAACCTGACCCTCAACGTAACTCTAACCCTATCCCTAACAATAACACTAACCCTAACCCTAACCATCACCCTAACCCTAATCCTCACCCCCACACTCACCCTTAGCCTAACCCTAACCCTAAACCTAACACTAATCCTAATCCTCACCCTCACCTTCACACTAAACCAAACCCTAAACCTAACCCTAATCCTAA
This sequence comes from Dipodomys merriami, assembly GCF_024711535.1. Taxonomy (NCBI): domain Eukaryota; kingdom Metazoa; phylum Chordata; class Mammalia; order Rodentia; family Heteromyidae; genus Dipodomys; species Dipodomys merriami. The sequence goes on along the minus strand of NW_027202459.1, from coordinate 227,628 downwards.
GCCTAATCCTAACCCTAATCCTAAAACTAACCCTCATCCTAACCCTAACCCTCACCCTCAACCTCACCCTCAGCCTAACCCTAAGCCTAACCCTAAACCTAACCCTAACCCACACACTCAACCTCACCCTAAACCTAATCCTAACCCTAACCCTCACTCTAACCTTAACCCTCACACTAACCCTCACCCTAACCCTAACCTAAAAATAACCCTAACCCTAACCTTCAGACTAACACTCACCCTAATCCTAACTTGAACCTTAAACCTTTCCCTCACCCTAACACTAACTCTAACCCTAATCCTAACCCTAAATCTCACCCTAAGCCTAACCCTAACCCTAACCTTCACCCTCACCCTCACCCTCAACGTAACCCTAAACCTAACAATAACAATAACCCTAACCCTAACCTCAACCCTCACCTTAACTATAACTCTCACCCTAACCCTAATCCTCACCCTAACACTTACCCTCACCCTAACACTAACCCTAACACTAACACTAACCCTCAAACTAAACCTAACCTTCATCCTAACCCTAAACCTCACCCTAACCCTAACCCTCACCCTCAATGTAACTCTAACCCTAACCCTAACAATAACACTAACCCAAACCCTCACGCTAAACCTAACTTTAACCATAAACCTCACCGTCAGCCTCACCCTGACCGCAAACAACTCTAAACATAATGCTAACAATAACCCTAACCCTAACACTCAGCCTTACCATAAACCTCACCCTAACCCTAACACTAATCATCAATCTAACCCTCACCCTCACCCTAACCCTAACCCTCAGCCTTATAGTAACTCTCACCCTCAGCCCAACCCTAATATTTAACCTTACCTTCATCCCCACCCTAACACTCATGCTAACCCTAACCCTCACCCTAAACCGAACTCTTCCTATAAACCTCACCCTCACCATTACCCTAACTCTAACCCTAAACCTAACACTAAACCTCACCATAACCCTAACCATAACCTTCACCCTAACCCTAAACCTCACCCTCTCCCACACCCTCAGCCTAAACCTAAGGCTAACCCTATCACTCATCCTAACCCTCACACTCACCCTAACCCTAATCCTAAGCCTCACCCTCACCCTAGCCCTCACCCTAACCCTAACTCTCATTCTCACCCTAAACCTCACACTAACCCTAAAACTAATCCTCAATCTAAACCAAACCCTCACCCTAATCCTAACCCTAATCCTCACCCTAACCCTAACCCTCACATTTACCGTAATACTCACTCTCAGCCTAACCCTCAACTTTACCCTTACTGTCACCCTCATCCTTACACTCACACTAACTCTCACCCTCATGCTAACCCTCTCCCTGGCCGTAACACTAAGCATCACCCTAACCCTAACCCTCACCCACACCCTAACTTTAACACTAACCCTCACACTAACCCTCACCCTAACCCTAACACTAACCCTAACCCTCACACTAAACCTAACCCTCACCCTCAACCTCACCCTAAGCCTAACCCTTACCCTAACCCTCACACTCACCCTAACCCTAATCCTAATCCTAACCATAACCATAACCCTCATCCTACCCCTAACACTCACCCAATCCCTAAGCCTAACACTAACCCTAACCCTAACCCTAACTCTAACACTAAACCTCATCCTCACCCTAACCATAACCCTAAACCTAACCCTAAGCCTAACACTAAACGTCGCCCTAACCCTAGCCCTCACTCTAACCCTAATCCTAACCCTAACCCTCATCCTGACCCTCACACTAACCCTAATGCTAACCCTCAACCTAAACCCAACCCTCACACTCAACCTCACCCTCAGCCTAACGCTAAGCCTAACCCTAAATCTAACCCTAACCCACACACTCAACCTCACCCTAACCCTAATCCTAACACTAACCCTAACTCTAACCATAACCCTCACAGTAACCCTAACCCTAACCCAAACCTAACACTAAATCTAACCCTAACCCACACACTCAACCTCACCCTAACCCTAATCCTAACACTAACCCTAACTCTAACCATAACCCTCACAGTAACCCTCACCCTAACCCAAACCTAACACTAACCCACACCCTCACCCTAACCCTAACTCTAACCCTAATCCTAACCCTAAACCTCACCCTAACCCTAACCCTAACCCTCACCCTCACCCTCAATGTAACACTAAACCTAAAACTAACAATAAACCTAACCCTAACTATAACCCTCACCCTAACCCTAACCCTCACCCTAACACTTACCCTCACCCAAACAGTAACCCTAACACTAACACTAACCCTTACACTAACCCTAACCCTCACCCTAACCCTAAACCTCACCCTAACCCTAACCCTAACCCTCACCCTCACCCTAGCCCTTACCCTAACCCTAATTCTAACCCTTACCCTCACCTAACCCAAACCCTCATCCTCACCCTAAACCACACACTAACCCTAACCATGCTTCTCAATCTAACCCTCACCCTCACCCTAATCCCTAACTCTCAACCTTAACCTAACCCTCACCCTAACCATAACCCTCACGCTTATCTTAGCCCTCACCCATAGACTACCCCTCAAATTTACCCTTACCATCACCCTTACCCTAACCCTCATCCTATCCCTAAACCTCATCCTAACCTTCAAGCTAAACGTAACCCTAACCATCACCTTAACCCTAACCATAACACTAACCCTAAACCTAACCCTGACCCTAACCCTCCGCAAAAACCTAACACAAAACCGAAACCTAACACTAACGCTCACACTTACCCTAACCCTCACCTTAACCCTAAACCTCACCCTAACGCTAAACCTAACCCTCACCCTCACCCGAGCCCTCACCCTAACCCTAATCCTAACCTTAACCCTCATCCTAACCCTCACCTTCACCCTCAACCTCAGCTTAACTCTAACCCAAACCCTAACAATAACATTAACCCTAAACCTAACCCTAACCATAAACCTCACCCTCAGTCTCACACTCACTGCAAACTTAACCCTAACCATAACACTAACAATAACCCTACCTCTAACCCTAACACGAACTCTAACCCTAACCCTAAACCTAACCCTAATCCTCTCCCCCACCCTCACCCTCACCATACCCTAAGCCTAACCCTAACTCTAACCCTAACTCTAACCCTAAACCTCACCCTCACCCTAACCCTATAACACTAACCCTAAAACTCACCTAACCATAACCCTAACCCTCACCCTCACCCTCAACCTCACGCTCACCGTAACTCTACACCTAACCCTAACAATAACACTAAACCTAAGCCTAACCATCACCCTAACCCTAATGTTCACCCCCACACTCACCCATAGCCTAACCCTAACTCAAACCCTAACACTAATCCTAACCCTCAACCTCACCCTAAACCAAACCCTAAGCCTAGGCCTAACCCTAACCCTAAGCCTAACCCTAACCCTAAGTCTAACCCTCACACTCACCCTCAACCTAAGCCTAATCCTAAACCTAACCCTATCCCTAACCCTAACTCTCACACTAACAGTCACCCCAGTGCTCAACCTAACCCTAATCCTAACCCTAACCATCATCCTAACCCTCAATCTAACCCTAACTCTAACCCTCACCCTAACCCTAACCATGACCCTCAACCTCAACCTCAGCCTAACCCTAAGCCTAACACTAAACCTAACCCTAACCCACACACTCACCCTCACCATAACCCTAATACTAACCCTATCACTATAACCCTAACCCTCACACTAAACCTCACCCTAAACCTAACCAACACTAACCCTAACCCTAACCCTCACACTAACACTCACCCTAAGCCTAACTCTAACCCTAAACCTCACCTTCACCCTAACCGTAACTCTAACCCTAATCCTAATCCTAAATCTCACCCTAACCCTAACCCTAAACTTAGCCCTCAAACTCACCCTCACCCTCAACATAATCCTAAACCTACCAATAACCTTAACCCTAACCCTAACCCTCAACCTAACTATAACCCTCACCCTAAACCTAAACCTCACCCTAACACTTACCCTCACCCCAATACTAACCCGAACCCTAAAACTAACCCTCACACTAACCCTAACCCTCACCCTAACCCTAAAACTCAACCTAACCCTAACACTAACCCTAACCCTCACCCTCATACTAGCCCTCACCCTAAACCTAATTCTAACCCTAATCCTCACCCTAACCCTAACCCTCATCCTCACCCTAAACCTAACCCTAATCCTCAATCTAACCCTGACCCTCACCATAACCCCTAACCCTTACCCTTACCCTAACCCTCACCCTAACCCTAACCCTCATCCTTATCTTAATTCTCACCCTCAGACTAACCCTCAATTTTACCCTTACCATCACCCTCACACTAACCTTCACTCTACCCCTAAACCTCAGGCTAAACTTCAACGTAACCGTAACCCTAACCATCACCCTAAGCTTAACCCTCACCCTCAACCTCACCCTCAGCCTTACCCTTACCCTAAGCCTAACCCTAACCCTAAACCTCACCCTCACCCAGCCCTCAACCTAACCCTAATCCTAACCCTAACCCTCATACTCAGCCGAACCCTAACCCTAACCCTAACCCTCAACCTAACCCTCCCCCTAACCCTAACTCTAATACTAAACCTCACCTACACCCTAACGCTAATCCTCACCCTAACCCTAAACCTCACCCTAAGCCTAACCCTCACCCTCACCCTCGCCCTCACCCTCACCATAATTCTAACCCTAACCTTAACAAAAACACTAATCCTAAACCTAAACCTAAACCTAACCTTAATCCTAACCCTAACCCTCACCCTAATCCTAAACCTAACCCTAACCCTCAACCTAACCATAACCCTCACCCTCACCTTAATCCTAATCCAAATCCTAACCCTCACCCTAAACCTAATCCTCACCCTCACCTTAACCATAACACTCACACCTACCTTCACCCTCAACCTAACCCTAAACCTAAGCCTAAACCTAACACTCAAACTCATCCTCACCGTAATCCTAATCCTAACCCTAAGCCTATCCCTAAACCTCAACCTAACCCTCACCCTCACCCTAAGACTAACACTAAACCTAACCCTACCTCTCACCCTAACCCTCCCCATAAACCTAATTCTAATACTAAACATCACCCTCAACCTAACCCTAACCCTAAACCTCACCATAAACTTCACGCTAAACCTAACCCTCACCCTCACCCTTACTGTAAATCTAACCCTAACCCAAAAAATATTACTAACCCTAACCCTAAACCTAAACCTAAACCTAACCATAAACCTCACCCTCAGCCTCACCCTCACTGCAAACTTAACTGTAACCATAACACTAACAATAACCCTAACCCTAACCCTAACCCTCATCCTCATCCTAAACCTCACCCTAACACTAATCCTCAATCTTACCCTCACCCTCACCCTTCCACTAACCCTAACCCTCACACTAACCCTAACCCTAACCCTTAGAGTAACTCTCACCCTAAGCCTAACCCTAAACTTTACCCTTACCGTCACCCCCACCCTAACACTCACCCTAAACCTAAACCTCACCCTAACCCTCACCCTAACCCCAACTCTACCGCTAAACCTCAACCTCACCCTAATCCTAACCCTAACCCTCACCCTAACCCTAACCCTCACCGGCACCCACACCCTGAGCCTAAACATAAGGCTAACCCTAACACTAACTCTAATCCTCACACTCACCCTAACCCTAATCCTAAACCTCACCCTCACCCTAGCCCTCACCCTATCCCTAAACTTCATCCTCACCATAAACCTCACACTAACCCTAAAATTAATCCTCAGTCTAAACCACACCCTCACCCTAACCCTAACCCTAACACTCACCATATCCCTAAACCTCACATTTACCATAATCCTCACTCTCAGCCTAACCCTCAACTTTACCCTTACTGTCACCCTCAGCCTAACCTTCACACTAACCCTAACCCACATACTCACCCTCACCCTGACCGTAACCCTAAGCATCACCCTAACCCTAAAGCTCACCCACATCTTAATTTTAACACTAACCGTCACACTAACCCTCACCCTAACCCTAACTCTAACCCTAACCCTAAAACTAAACCTCACCCTAACCCTAACCCTAACACTAACCCTAACCCTAACCCTCTCCCTTAACTCACCCTAAGCCTAAACCTAAGGCTAACCCTAACACTAACCCTAACCTTCACACACACCCTCACCCTAACCCTAACCCTCACCCTCAACCTCACCCTCAGCCTAACCCTAAGCCTAACCCTTACCCAAACCCTCACACTCCCCATAAGCCTAACCTAATCCTAATCCTAATCATATCCATAACACTCACCCTAACCCTAACACTCACCCTAACCCCAACACTAACCCTAATCCTAACCCTCAACCTAACGCTAACTCTAACACTAAACCTCACCCTTACCCTAAACATAACCCTAAACCTCACCCTAACCCTAATACTAAACCTCACACTCACCCTAGCCCTCACTCTAACCCTAATCCTAACCCTAACATTCATCCTAACCCTCACATTAACCCTAATCCTAACCCTCACCCTATCCCTAACCCTCACCCTCAACCTCATCCTCAGCCTAACCCCAAGCCTAACCCTAACCCACACACTCAACCTCACCCTAACCCTAATACTAAAACTAAATCTAACCCTAACCCTCACACTAACCCTCAACCTAACCCTAACCTAACACTATCCCTAACACTAACACTAACACTAACCCTCACCCTAAGCCTAAATCTAACCCTAAACCTCACCCTCACCCTAACCTTAACTCTAACACTAAACCTAACCCTAAACCTCACCCTAACCCTAACCCTTACCCTCACCCTCACACTCAACCTCAACATAACCCTAAACCTAAAATGAACAATAACCCTAACCCTAACCCTAACCCTCACACTAACTATAACCCTCATCCTCATCCTAACCCTCACCCTAACACGATCACCCTAACACTTACCCTAACCCTAACACTAACCATAACACTAACCCTAAACCTCACCCTAAGCCTAAACCGCACCCTACCCCTAACCCTAACATTTACCCTCTCCCTAGCCCTCACCCTAACCCTAATTCTAACCCTTACCCTCACCGAACCCTAACCCTCATCCTCACCCTAAACCACACATTAAGCCTAACCCTAATCCTCAATCTAACCCTCACCCTCACTATAATCCCTAACCCTCACCCATACACTAAGACTCACCCTAAACGTAACCCTCACCCTTATCCTAACCCTCACCCTCAGCCTAACCCTCAAATTTACCCTTACCATCACCCTTACCGTAACCTTATCCCTACCTCACCCTATCCCTAAACCTCATCCTAACCTTCAAGCTAACCTTAACCCTAACCATCACCTTAACCCTAAACCTAACACTAACCCTGACCCTAAACCTGACCCTAAACCTCCCCCTAACCCTAACACTAAACCTAACACTAACATTCACACTAACCCTAACCCTCACCTAAACCATAAATCTCACCCTAACCCTAACCTTAACCCTCACCCTCACCCTAGCCCTCACCCTAACCTTAATCCTTACCCTAACCCTCATCCTAACCCTCAACCTAAACCTAACCCTAACCATAACCCAGACACTAATCCTTACCCCCAACCTCACCCTCATCCTATGCCTAACCTTAACCCTAACACTCACACTCACCCTCACCCTAACCCTAATCCTAATCATAACCATAACCATAACACTCACCCTAACCCTAAAACTCACCCTAACCCTAACCCTAACACTACCCCTAATCCTAACTCTCACCCTAACCCTAACTCTAACACTAAACCTCACCCTCACCCTAAACCTAACCCTAAACCTCATCCTAACCCTAACACTAAAACTCACTCTCACACTAGCCCTCACCCTAACCCTAATCCTAACCCTAAACCTCATCCTAACCCTCACCATAACCCTAATCCTAAACCTCACCCTAACCCTAACCCTCACCCTCAACCTCACCCTCACCCTAAACATAAGCCTAACCCTAAACCTAACCCTAAACCAGACACTCACCCTCACCCTAACCCTAATCCTAACTCTAACCCTAACTGTAACCCTAACCTTCACACTAACCCTCACCCTAACCCTAACCTAACACTAACCCTAAAACTAACCCTCACACTAACCCTCACCCTAAGCCTAAATCTAACCCTAAACCTTGCCCTCACCCTAACCCTAACTCTAACCCTAATCCTAACCCTAAACCTCACCCTAACCCTAACCCTTACCCTCACCCTCACCCTCAATGTAACCCTAAACCTAAAATTAACAATAACCCTAACCTTTACCCTCACCCTAACTATAAATATCACCTTAACTCTAACCCTCACCCTAACACTTACCCTCACCATGGCACTAAATGTAATGCTAACACTAACCCTCACACCAACCCTAAACCTCACCCTAAGACTAAACCTCACCCTAACCCTAACCCTAACCCTAAACCTTACCCTCACCCTAGCCCTCACCCTAACTCTAATTCTAACCTTTACCCTCACTGAACCCTAACCCTCATCCTCACCCTGAACCTCACACTAAACCCTAACCCTAAACTTCAATCTAACCCTCACCCTCACCCTAATCCCTAACCCTCACCCTTAACCTAACCCTCAGCCAAACCGAAACCCTCACCCTTATCTTAACCCTCACCCTCAGCCTAACCCTCAAATTTAACCTTACCATCACCCTCACACTAACCCTCAACCTAGCTCTAAACCTCACCCTAAACTTCAAGCTAAATATAACCCTAACCATCACCCTAACCCTAACCCTCATCCTAACCCTCACCCTTACCCTCACTCTAAACCTAACCCTAACCTTAAACCTCACCCTCAACCTAACCCTAATGCTAACCCTATTCATAACCCTAAGACTAACCCTCACACTCACCATCACCTTAACTCTAATCCTAATCCTAACCCTTACCCTAACCCTCACCCTCACCCTAACCCTCATCCTAACCCTACCCCTAACACTAACACTAACCCTAACCCTCACCCTAACCCTCACCCTAACCCAAACTCTAACCCTAAACCTCACCCTCGCCCTAACCCTAACGCTAACCATAACCCTAAACCTCACCCTTCCCCTATCCCTAAACCTCAGCCTAACCCTAAACATCACCCTAAACCTAACCCTAAAACTCACCCTCACTGTAGCCCTCACCCTAAACCTAACTCTCACACTAACCCAAACCCTAACCCTCACCCTCACCCTCACATTAACCCTAACCCTATACCTCACCCTCACCCTAAACCAAACCCTAACCCTAACACTCACTCTAACCCTAAGCCTAACCCAAACCCTAATCCTAACCCTCACACTCACCCTCAATCTAACCATAAGCCTAACCGTAACCCTAACTCTAACCCTCACACTCACCCTAATCCTAACCCTAACCCTCACCCTAACCCTAACCCTAACCCGAACCCTCCCATTTACTGTAATCCTCACTCTCAGCCTAACCCTCATTTTACTCTTACAGTCACCCTCATCCTAACCCTCACCCCAATCCTAAACCTCATCCTAACCCTCACCCTAAGCGTAACCCTAACAATCACTCTAACCCTAACCCTCACCCTCACCTTAAGCCTCAGCCAAAACCTAAGCCTAAGCCTATACCTAAACCTTAACCTCACACTGAACTTAGCCCTCTCCCTAACCCTAATCCAAACCCTAACCCTCATCCTAACCCTCAACCTAACCGTAACCGGAACCATAACTCGAATTTTAATGCTCATCCCCACCCTCATCCTCAGCCTAACCCTAAGCCTAAGCCTAATTCGAACACTAACCCTCACACTCACCCTCACCCTAACCCTGACCCTAACCATAAACTTAACCCTAACATTCACACTCACCTTAGTCCTCACCCTAACCCTCACCTCAAACCTAACCCTCATCCTCACCGTAACACGAACCCTAAAACTCACCCTAACCCTACCCCTAACCCTAACATTAAACCTCACCCTAACCCTTACACTAAACCTCACCCTCAACCTAGCCCTCACAATAACCCAAATTGTAACCCTAACCCTCATACTAACCCTCACCCTAACAATAACCCTAACCCTCACCCTAACCCTAAACCTTATTCTAACCTTAAACTAACACTAACCCTTAGCCTCACCGTGACCCTAATCCTAAACCTAAACCTAACCCTTAACCTAACCCAAACACTAAACCTCACTGTAACCCTAAACCTCAGCCTCACCCTACCCTCATCCTAACCCTATTCCTAATCCTAACCCTCATGCTAAACCTCACCCGAATCCTAATCCTTACCCTAAACCTAGACCTAATCCTAACCCTCAACCTAAATCTAAACCTCAGCCTCACCATAACCCTAACCCTCACCCTATGCCTAAACCTAATCCTATCCCTAACCCTAACCATCACCCTAATCCTCACCTTAATCCTAACCCTAACACTAACCCTAACACTAACCCTCACACTAAACCTCAAATTAACACTAACTCAAACCCTAAATGTCACCCTCACCCAAACGTTAACCCTCACCCTAAGCCTATCCCTAAGCCTACACCTAACCCTAACCTTAACCCTCATACTCACACTCACACTAACACTAATCCTAATCCTAACCCTAAACCTAACCCGCACCCTAACACTAACCCTCACCCTAACCCTAACACTAACCCTAACCCTAAACCTCACCCTATCCCTCACCCTTACCCTAACTCTAACCCTAAACCTCACCCTCACCCTCACCTTAAACCTAACCCTAAACATCACCCTCATACTAACCCTCACCCTAACACTAACCCTAACACTAATCCTAACCCTAATCCTCAACCTAACTCTCACTCTAACCCTAAACCTTACTCTCACACAAACGCTAACCCTAACCCAAACCCTATCCCTAACCCTCACCCTCACCCTCACCCTCAGCTTAACGCTAAGCCTAACCCTAACCCTAAGCCTAACCCAAACACTCACCCTAACACTAACCCTAATCCTAATGCTAAGCCTAAACCTAACCCTCACCATAACCCTCACCCTCATCCTAACCCTCACCATAACCCTAACCTTAACACTAACCCTAATCCTAAACCTCACACTAACCCTCACCCTAACCCTACAACTAACCCTAAACTTCACCCTCACCCTCATCCTAAACCTAAACCTAACCCTAAACCTCACCTTAACCCTAACCATCACGCTAACCTGCACCTTCACCGTAACTCTAACCCTAAACCTAACAATAACACTAACCCTCACCCTAACCCAAACACTCAACCTCACCGTAACCCTAACCCTAACCCAAACCCTCACCCTAACCCTTACCCTAACCCTAACCTAAACCTCACCCTAACCCTAAACCTAAACTTCACCCTCAGCCTCACCCTCACTGTAAACTTAAACCTAACCATAACACTAACAATAACACTAACCCTAACCCTAATCTAACCCTCACCCTCACCCTAACCCTAACCCTCACCCTAACCCTAACCCTCACCCTCACCGTAACCCTCACCCTAACACTCACCCTAACCCTAAACCTAACCCTAACCCTAAAACTCACAATAATTCTACCCTAACCCTCACCCTCACCCTAGCACTCACCCTAACCTTAATCTTAAACCTAAAACTCACCCTAACCTTAACCCTAACCCTCAACCTAACACTAAAACCCTAACAATCACCCTAAGCCTAACCCTCACCTTCACACTCAAGCTTGGCCTAAGCAGAGGACCAGGCCTAAGGCTAACCCTAACCCTCACACTCACCCTCACTCTCACCGTAACCGTAACACTAACCCTAACCCTAACCCTCACACTAACCCGCACCCTAACGCTAACCTTAACCCTAAACCTCACCCTCACCCTAAACCTAACCTTGACCCTCACCCCACCCTCCGCCTAACACTAAGCCTAACCCGAACCCAAAACCTAACCCTAACGCTCACACTCAACCTCAGACTAAGCCTAAGCCTAACCCAAACCCTAACCCTCACCCTCAGCATCACCCTCAGCTTAACACTAAGCCTAAGCCTAACCCTAACCCTAATCCTCACCCTCACACTAGCCCTCACCATAACCCTAACCATAACACTAAACCTAACCCTAACACTCACACTAAACCAAACGCTAACCCTAACAATAACCCTAAACCTCACCCTCACCCTTACACTAACCGTAACTCTAAGCCTCAACCTAACCCTAACCCTAACCCTCAAGATCACTCTCACCCTCACCCTTACCTTAACCTTAACCTTAAACCTAACCCTAAGAATAACCATAACCATAAACCTAAACTTAAAACTCACCCTCACCGTAACTCTAACCCTAAACCAAACCCTCCCCCTAAACCTAACCCTGACCCTAACCCTAACGCTAAACCTCACCCAAAACCTAACACTAACCCTCACCCTAAACCTAACACTAACTCTAATCCTCACCCTAGGACATACCCTAACCCTAATCTAACCCTAACCCTTAACCTAACCCTCACTCTAACCCTAAACCAAACCCTCACCCTAAATCTAACCCTCACCCTCACCCTCAGCCTCAGCCTAACCCTAAGCCTAACACTAACCCTAACCCTAACTGTCACACTCACAGTCACCGTAACCCTAATCTTAACCCTAACACCATCCATAAGCCTAACACTAACCCTAAACCTAACCCTCACCCTAACCCTCACTCTAACCCTAACCCTAACCCTATTGCTTATCCTAGCACATACCCTAAAACTAATCCTATCATTAACCCTCACCATAACCCTCACCCTAACCCTTACTCTAAACGTAAACCTAAAGCTAACGCTCAGCCTCACCATAATCCAAATGCTAAACCTAACCCTAACACTAACACTAACCCTCACAACCACCCTCACCTTAACCCTAATCCTAATCGTAACCCTTACCCTAACCCTCACCTTAAACCTCATCCTAACCCTACCCCTAACACTAACACTAACACTAACCGTCACCCTAACCCTCACCCTAACCCTAACTCTAACCCTAACCCTCACCCTCGCCTTAACCGTAAGCCTAAACATAACCCTAAACCTCACCCTAACCCTAACCCTAACCCTCACCCTCACCCTAAACATCACCCTAACCCTAACCATAAACCTCACTCTCACCATAGACCTAACCCTAACCCTAACCCTAACCCTAACCCTCACCCTAACAATAACCCTCAACATAACCCTAACTTTCACACTAATTCTAACCCTAACCCTCACCCTCACCCTAAACCAAAACCTATCCCTAATACTCACTCTAACCCTAAGCCTAACCCTAACCCTTACCTGCACACTCATTCTCAATGTAAACCTAATCCTAAACCTAACCCTATCCCTAACCCTAACCCTCACATTAACCATCACTCTAGCGCTCACCCTAACCCTAATCCTAACCCTATACCTCATCCTAACACTCACCCTAACCCTAATCCTAGCCCTCACCCTAACCCTCACCCTCACTCTCAACCTAAGCCTAAGCCTAACCCTAAGCTTAAGCCTAACCCTAACCCTCACACTAACCCTCAACCTAACCCTAACCCTAACACTAATGCTAAAGCTAACCCTAAACCACACCCTCACCGTAACCCTAACTCTAACACTAACCCTTAATATAAACCTAACCCTAACATTAACGCTAAATCTAACCCTAAACCACACGCTCACCCTAACCCTAACTATAACCCTAACCCTTAATATAAACCTCACCCTAAAACTAACCCTAACCCTAACCGTCACAATAACCGTAACCATAACCCTAACCCGAACAATTACCCTAAACCTAGCCCTAACCCTCATTGTAACCATAACTGTCACAATAACCCTAACCCTCACCCTAACACTTACCCTCACCCTATCACTAACCCTAACCCTAACACTAATCCTCACACTAACCATAACCATCACCCTAACCCTAAACCTCACCCTAACCCTAAACCTCACCCTCACCCTAGCCCTCATTCTAACCCTAACCCTCACCCTAAACCTAGACCTAATCCTAACCCTCACCCTTACCCTAACCCTCACCTTCATCATAACCTTAACCCTAACCCCGAACCTATGCCTAAACTTAATCCTAACCCTAAACCTCACCCTAACCCTAACCCTCACCCACATGCTAGCCATCACCCTAATAATAATCCTCAATTTAAGCCACATCCTAACCCTCACCCTAACCCTAAACCTAACCCTCACCCTAACCCTAAACCTCACCCTCACCCTCAGCCTAACCCTAAGCCTAATCGTAATCCTAAACATAACCCTCACACTCAACCTCACACAAAACCTAATCCTAAACCTAACCCTATCCCTAAGCCTAACCCTCACCCTAACCCTCACCCTAACCCTAACCCTAACACTAAACCTAACACTAACCCTCACAGTAAATCACAACTTAAAACTAACTCTAACCCTAAACCTCACCCTCACCCAAACCCTAAACCTCACACTCAGCCTCAGCCTCAGCCTATCCCTAAGCCTACACCTAACCCTAACCCTAACCCTCATACTCACCCTCACACAAACCCTAATCCTAATCCTAACCCTAAACCTAACCCTAACCCTAAAACTAACCCTCACCCTAATCCTAACCCTAACACTAACCCTAAATCTAAACCTCACCCTATCCCCAACCCTAACACTAACTCTAATCCTAAATCTCACCCTCACCCTAACACTAACCCTAAACATCACCCTCATCCTAACCCTCACCCTCACCCTAACCCTAACACTAATCCTAACCCTAATCCTCATCCTAACTCTCACCCTAACCCTAACCCTAAATCTCACGCTAACCCTAACTCTCACCCAAACGTTAACCCTAACACTCAACCTCACCCTCACCCTCAGCTTAACGCTAAGCCTAACCCTAACCCTAAGCCTAACCCAAACACTCACCCTAACACTAACCCTAATCCTAATCCTAACCCTAACCCTAACCCTCACCCTAACCCTCACCCTCATCCTAACTCTCACCCTAACCCTGACCCTAACACTAACCCTAACCCTAAACCTCACCCTAACCCTCATCCTAACCCTAAATCAAACCCTAAATCTCACCCTCACCCTCACCCTAAACCTAACCCTAACCCTAAACATCACCCTAACCCTAACCCTCACAATCACCCTCACCTTCGCCGTAATTCTAACTCTAACCCTAACAATAATACTAAACCTCACCATAACCCTAACACTCACCCTCACCATAACCTTAACTCTAACCTAAACCCTCACCCTAACCCTTACCCTAACCCTAACCTAAACCTCAACCTAACCATCACCCTCAGCCTCACCCTCACTGTAAACTTAAACCTAACAATAACACTAACAATAACACAAACCCTAACCCTAATCTAACCCTCACCCTCACCCTCACCCTAACCCTAACCCTCACCCTAACCCTAACCCTCACCCTCACCATAATCCTCACCCTAAAACTCACCCTAACACTAAACCTAACCCTAACGCTAATCCTCACCCTAACTTTAACCCTAACCCTCAGCCTCACCCTAGCAATCACCTTAGCCCTAATCTTAAACCTAAACCTCACCCTAAACCTCACCCTAACCCTAACCCTAACACTCACCCTAACCCTAAAACCCTAAGAATCACCCTAACCCTAACCCTCTCCTTCACCCTCAAGCTCGGCCTAAGCATAAGTCTAAGGCTAAACCTAACCCTCACACTCACCCTCACCCTCACCGTAATCATAACACTAACACTAACCCTAACCCTCACACTAACCCGCACTCTAACGCTAACCCTAACCCTAAACCTCATACTCAACCTAAAC
Organism: Dipodomys merriami; assembly: GCF_024711535.1. Taxonomy (NCBI): domain Eukaryota; kingdom Metazoa; phylum Chordata; class Mammalia; order Rodentia; family Heteromyidae; genus Dipodomys; species Dipodomys merriami. The sequence goes on along the minus strand of NW_027202459.1, from coordinate 211,860 downwards.
CTAACCCTCAACCTCACCCTCACCCTCCGCCTAACACTAACCCTAACTCTTACCCTAACCCTAACCCTCACCCTCACCCTCACCCTCAGCTTAACACTAAGCCTAAGTCGAACCCTAACCCTAACCCTCACCCTCACACTAGCCCTCACCATAACCATAACCATAACACTAACACTAACCCTAACACTCACACTAATCCTAACCCTAACCCTAACAATAACCCTAAACCTCACCCTCACACTAACACTAACCCTAACTAAAAACCTCATCCTAACCCTAACCCTAACCCTCAAAATCACCCTCATCCTCACCCTTATCTTAACCTTAACTTTAATCCTAACCCTAAGAATAACCATAACCTGAAACCTAAACTTCAACTTCAACCTCAACGTAACTCTAACCCTAACTCAAACCCTCACCCTAACGCTAACCCTGACCCTAATCCTAACGCTAAACATCACCCTAAACCTAACACTAACCCTAATTCTCACCCTAGGACATACCCTAACCCTAATCTAACCCTAAACCTCGCCCTAACCCTCACTCTAACCCTAAACCAAACCTTCACCCTTAATATAACCCTCACCCTCACCCTCAGCCTCAGCCTAACCCTAAGCCTAACACTAACCCTAACCCTAACTGTCACACTCACAGTCACCGTAACCCTAATCCTAACCCTAACACCAACCCTAACCCTAATACTAAACCTAAACCTAACCCTCACCTTAACCCTCACTCTAAAGCAAACCCTAACCCTATTGCTCATCCTAGCACATACTCTAATGCTAATCCTATCCCTAAACCTCACCATAAGCCTCAACCTTACCCTCACTCTAAACCTAAACCTAAAGCTAACCCTCACCCTCACCCTAACCCTAATGCTAACCCTAACCCTAACCCTAACACTAACCTCACACTCACCCTCACCTTAACCCTAATCCTAATCCTAAACCTTACCCTAACCCTCACCCTCACCCTAACTCTCAGCCTAACCCTACCCCTAACACTAACACTAACAGTAATCCTCACCCTAACCCTCACCCTAACCCTAACTCTAACCCTAACCCTCACCCTCGCCTTAACCCTAACCCTAAACATAACATAAAACCTCACCCTAACCCTAACCCTAAACCTCACCTTCACCCTAAACCTCACCCTAACCCTAACCCTAAACCTCACTCTCACCCTAGCCCTCACCCTAACCCTAACCCTAACCCTCAATCTCGGCCTAAGCCTAAACTTAAACCTAAGTTTAAGCCTAACCCTAACCCTCACACTAACCCTCACACTAACCCTCACCCTAACACTAACACTAACACTAACGCTAACTCTAACCCTAAACCTCACTCTCACCCTAACCCTAACTCTTACCCTAACCCTTAATATAAACCTCACCCTAAACTGAATCCTAAACCTCACCCTCACAGTAACGGTAACCCTAACCCTAACTCTAAAAATAACACTAAACCTAACCCTAACCCTCATTGTAACCCTAAGCGTCACCATAAACCTAACCCTCACCCTAACACTTCCCCTCACATTAACACTAACCCTAACCCTAACACTAATCCTCACACTAACCCTAACCATCACCCTAACCCTAAACCTCACCCTAAAACCTAGACCTAATCCTAACCCTCAAACTTACCCTAACCCTCACCCTCATCATAACCTTAACCCTAATCCCCACCCTATTCCTAAACCTAATCCTAACCCTAAACCTCACCCTAACTGTAATCCTAACCCTCACCCTCATGATAGCCCACACCCTAACCATAAACCTAAACCTAACCCTCATCCTAACGCTCACCCTAAACCTAAACCTAACCCTCACCCTAAACCTAACCCTCACCCTCACTGACAGCCTAACCCTAAGCCAATCCTAACCCTAACCATAATTCTCACACTCAACCTCACCCAAAACCTAATCCTAAACCTAACCCTATCCCTAACCCTAACCCTCACCCTAACCCTCACCCTTTCCCTAACCCTAACACTATCCCTCACACTAAACCTCAACTTAACACTAACTCTAATCCTAAACCTCACCCTCACCCTAACCCAAACCTCACCCTCATCCTCACCCTCAACCTATCCCTAATCCTAAACCTAACTCTAACCCTAACCCTCATACTCTCCTCACACTAACCCTAATCCTAATCCTAACCCTAAACCTAACCCTCACCCTAACACTAACCCTCACCCTAACCCTAACCCTAACCCTAACACTAATCATAACCCTAAATCTCACCTGATCCCTTAATCTAACCCTAACTCTAACTCTAAAACTCATCCTCACCCTCACCCTAAACCTAATCCTAAACATCAACCTCATCCTAACCCTCACACTAACTCTAACCCTACACTAATCCTAAACCTAATCCTAATCCTAACTCTCACCCAAACGCTAACCCTAACCCTAATCCTCACACTCACCCTCACCCTCAGCTTATTGCTAAGCCAAACCCTACCCCTAAGCCTAACCCAAACACTCACCCTAATGCTAACCCTAATCCTAATCCTAGCCCTAACACTAAACCTCACCCTAACCCTCACCCTCATCCTAACCCTCACCCTAACACTAACCCTAACACTAACCCTAACCCTAAACCTCACCCTAAACCTCACCCTAACCCTAAATCTAACCCTAAACCTCACCCTCTCCCTCACCCTAAACCTAACACTAACCCTAATCCTCACCCTAGGACATACCCTAACCCTAATCTAACCCTAACCCTCACCCTAACACTCACTCTATCCCTAAACCAAACCCTCACCCTAAATTTAACCCTCGCCCTCACCCTCAGCCTCAGCCTAACCCTAAGCCTAACACTAACCCTAACCCTAACTGTCACACTCACAGTCACCGTAACCCTAATCCTAACCCTAACACCAATCCTAACCCTAACACTAAACCTAAACCTAAACCTCAACCTAACCCTTACTCTAACCCTAACCTGAACGCTATTGCTCATCCTAGCACATACCCTAAGGCTAATCCTATCCCTAAACCTCACCATAACCCTCACCCTTACCCTCACTCTAAACATAACCCTAAAATTAACCCTCAACCTCACCCTAACCCTAATGCTAACACTAACCCTAACACTAACACTAACCCTCACAGTCAACCTCACCATATCCCTAATCCTAATCCTAAACCTTACCCTAACCCTCACGCTCACCCTCTCATCCTAACCCTACACCCAACATTAACACTAACACTAACCCTCACCCTAACCCTCAACCTAACCCTAACTCTAACCCTAACCCTCACCCTCGTCTTAACCGTAACCCTAACCATAACCCTAAAACTCACACTAACCCTAACCCTAAACCTCACCCTAAACCTCACCCTAAGCCTAACCCTAAACCTCACTCTCATCATAGCACTCACCCTAACCATAAACGAAACCCTCAATCTCGGCCTAAGCCTAAACCCTAAGGTTAATCCTAACCCTAACCCTAACATTAACCCTCATCCTAACCCTAACACTAACACTAACGCTAACTCTAACCCTAAACCTTACCCTCACCCTAACCCTAACTCTAACCCTAAACCTTAATATAAACCTCAACCTAAACCGAGCCCTAACCCTCACCCTCACAGTAACCGAAACCCTAAACCTAACTCTAACAATAAAACTAAAAGTAAACCTAACCCTCATTGTAACCATAACCGTCACCATAAACCTAACCCTCACCCTAACACTTACCCTCACATTAACACTAATCCTAACCCTAACACTTATCCTCACTCTAACCCTAACCATCATCCTAACCCTAAACCTCACCCTAAGCCTAAACCTCACCCTCACCCTAACCCTCACCCTAACCCTAACCCTCAGCCTAAACCTAGACCTAATCCTAACCATCAACCTTACCCTAACCCTCACCCTCATCATAAACTTAACCATAACCCCCACCCTATGCCTAAACTTAATCCTAACCCTAAACCTCACCCTAACCCTAACCCTAACCCTCACCCTCATGCTAGCCCTCAACCTAATCCTAATCCTGAACCTAATCCTCATCCTAACCCTCACCCTAACCATAAACCTAACCCTCACCCAAACCCTAACCCTCACCCTCACCCTCAGCCCAACCCTAAGCCTAATCGTAATCCTAAACATAACCCTCACACTCAACCTCATCCAAAACCTAATCTTAAACCTAACCCTATCCCTAACCCTAACACTCACCCTAACCCTCACCCTAACCCTCACCCTAACCCTAACCCTAACACTAACCCTAACACTAATCCTCACACTAAACCTCAACTTAACACTAAGTCTGACCCTAAATCTCACCCTCACCCTAACCCTAAACCTCACCCTCAACCTCACCCTCAGCCTATCCCTAAGCCTAAACCTAACCCTAACCCTAACCCTCATACTCAGCCTCATACTAACCCTAATCGTAATCCTAACCCTAAACCTAACCCTCACCCTGACCCTAACACTAACCATAACCCTAAACCTCACCCTATCCCTTACCCTAAACCTAACTCTAACCCTAAAACTCACCCTCAACCTCACCCTAACCCTAATCCTAAACATCACCATCATCCTAACCCTCACCCTAACCCTAACCCTAACACTAAAACTAGCCCTAATACTCATCCTAACTCTCTCGCTAACCCTAACCCTAACTCTCACCCAAACGCTAACCCTAACCCAAACCCTAACCCTAACCACAACACTAACCGTAACCCTAAACCTCACCCTATACCTTACCATAAACCTAACTCTAACCCTAAAAGTCACCCTCAACCTCATCCTTACCCTAATCCTAAACATCACCATCATCCTAACCCTCACCCTAACCCTAACCCTAACACTAATCCTAACCCTAGTCCTCATCCTAACTCTCACCCTAACCCTAACCCTAACACTCACCCAAACGCTAACCCTAACACAAACCCTAACCCTAATCCTCACCCACACCCTCACCCTCAGCTTAATGCTAAGCCAAACCCTAACCCTAAGCCTATCCCAAACACGCACCCTACTGCTAACCCTAATCCTAATCCTAGCCCTAACTCTAAACCTCAACCTAACCCTCACCCTCTTCCTAACCCTCACCCTAACACTAACCCTAACGCTAAACCTCACTGTAAACCTCACCCTAACCCTAAATCTAACCCTAAACCTCACCCTAAACCTAACTCTAACCCTAAACCTCACCCTAACCCTAAACCTCACACTCACCCTCACCTTCACCGTAACTCTTAACCTAACCCTAACAATAACACTAACCCTCACCCTAAACCTAACACTCACCCTCACCGTAATCGTAAACCTGACCCAAACCGTCACCCTAACCCTTACCCTAACCCTAACATAAACCTCACTCTAACCCTAAACCTAACCCTCACCCTCAGCCTCAACCTTACTGTAAACTTAAACCTAACCATAACACTAACAATAACAATAACCGTAACCCTAAAATTATCCTCAACCTCACCCTAACCCTAACCTTCACCCTAAACCTAACCCTCACCCTCAATGTAACCCTCACCCTAACACTCACCCTAAACCTAAACCTAAACCTATCCCTGAATCTCACCCTAACTCTAACCCTAACCCTCACCCTCAACCTAGCACTCACCCTAGCCCTAGTCTTAAACCTAAACCTCACCCTAAACCTCACCCTAACCCTAATCCTAACCCTCACCCTAACCCTAAAACCCTAACAATCACCCTAATCCTAACCCTCACCTTCACCCTCAAGCTCGGCCTAAGCATAAGCCTAAACCTAAGGCTAAGCCTAACCCTCACACTCACCCTCACCATCACCATAACCGTAACACTAAACCTAACCCTAACCCTCACACTAACCCGCACCCTAACGCTAACCCTAACCCTAAACCTCACCCTCACCCTAAACCTAACCCTCACTCTCACCCTCAGCTTAACATTAAGCCTAAGCCTAACCCTAACCCTAACCCTCACCTTCACACTAGCCCTCACCATTACCCTAACCATAACACTAAACCTAACCCTAACACTCACACTAATCCTAACCCTAACCCTAACAATAACCCTAAACCTCACCCTCACCCTAATACTAACCCTAACTCTAACCCTCATCCTAACCCTAACCCTAACCCTCAACATCACCCTCACCCTCACCCTTACCTTAAACTTAACCTTAACCCTAACCTTAAGAATAACCATAACCCGAAACCTAAACTTAAAATTCACCCTCACCGTAATTCTAACCCTAACCCAAATCCTCACCCTAACCCTAACCCTGACTCTAACCCTAATGCTAAACCTCACCCTAAACCTAACACTAACCATAATCCTCACCCTAGGACATACCCTAACCCTAATCTAACCCTAACTCTCACCCTAACCCTCACTCTAACCCTAAAACAAACCCTCATCCTAAATCTAACCCTCACCCTCATCCTCAGCCTCACCCTAACCCTAAGCGTAACACTACCCCTAACCCTAACTGTCACACTCACAGTCATTGTAACTCTAATCCTATTCCTAACACCAACCCTAAACCTAACACTAACCCTAAACCTAACCCTCACCCTAACCCTCATTCTAAACCTAAACCAACCCTATTGCTCATCCTAGCACATACCCTAACGCTAATCCTATCCCTAAACCTCAACATAACCCTCACCCTAACCCTCACACTAAACCTAACCCTAAAGTTAACCCTCACCCTCACCCTACCCCTAATCCTAACCCTAACCCTAAGCATAACACTAACCCTCACACTCAATCAAAACTTAACCCTAATCCTAACCCTAACCCTAAGCATAACACTAACCCTCACACTCAATCAAAACTTAACCCTAATCCTAATCCTAACCCTTACCCTACCCTCACCCTCACCTTAACCCTCATCTTAACCCTACTCCTAACACTAACACTAACCCTAACCCTGACCCTAAGCCTCACCCTACACGTCATCCTAACCGAAAATCTAACCCTTACCCTCAACTTCGCCTTAACCGGAACCCTAAACATAACCCTAAAACTCATCCTAACCCTAACCCAAAACCTCACCCTCACCCTAAAACTCACCCTAACCCTAACTCTAAACCTTACTCTCACCCTAGCACTGACCCTAACCCTCTACCTAAGCCTAACCCTAACCCTAAGCCTCACCCTAACCATAACCTCACCATAACCCGAACTTTCACACTAACCCTAACCCTGACCCTCACCCTCAACCTAAACCAAATCTTACCCTAACACTCACTCTAACCCTAACCCTAACACTAACCGTAACCCTAACCCTCACACTTACCCTCAAACTAAACCTAATCTTAAATCTAACCCTATCCCTAACACTAACCCTCACATTAACCATCACTCTAGCGCTCACCTTAACCCTAATCCTAACCCTACACCTCATCCTAACACTCACCCTAACCCTAACCCTAATCCTCACCCTAACCCTAGTGCTAAACCTTACACAAAAAGTAACCCTAACCCTAATCCTCACCCTAGGATATATCTTAACCCTAATCCTAACCCTAATCCTCACCCTAACGCTCACAGTAACCCTAAAACAAACCCTCACCCTAAATCTAACCCTCACCCTCACCCTCAGCCTCAGCCTAACCCTAAGCCTAACACTAACCCTAACCCTAACTGTCACACTGACAGTCATCATAAACCTAATCCTAACCCTAACATCAACCCTAAACCTAACACTAAGCCTAAACCTAACCCTAACCCTAACCCTCTCTCTAACCCTAACGCTAACACTGTTGCTCCTCCTAGCACATACCCTACCGCTAATCCTATCCCTAACCCTCATCATAACCCTCACCCTAACCCTCACTCTAAATCTAACCTTAAAGCTAACCCTCATCCTCACCCTACACCTAATCCTAACCCTAACGCTAACACTCACATACACCCTCACCTTAACCCTAATCCTAATCCTAACACTTACCCTAACCCTCACCCTCAACCTAACCCTCATCCTAACCCTGACCCTAACACTAACACTAACCCTAACCCTCACACTAACCCTCACCCTAAACCTAAATCTAACACTAACCGTCACACTCGCCTTAAACCTAACCCTAACCATAACCCTAAAACTCACCCTAACCCTAAACCTAAACCTCACCCTCACCCTAAAACTCACCCTAAACCTAACTCTAAACCTCACACTCACCCTAGCCCTCACCCTAAGCCTAACTCTAACCCTAACCCTCACCCTAACCATAACCCTCACCATAAACCTAACTTTCACACTAACCCTAAACCTAATCCTCACCCTCACCCTCACCCTAACCCTAACCCTCACCTTCACCCTAAACCAAACCCTAACCCTAACTCTCACTCTAACTCTAAGCCTAATCCTAACCCTAACCCTAACCCTCACACTCACCCTCAATCTAAACCTAATCCTAAACCTAACCCTATCCCTAACCCTGACCCTCATATTAACCACCACCTTAGCAATCACCCTCAGCCTAAACCTCACCCTAACCTTCACTCTAAACCTAACCATAAAGTTAACCCTCACCCTCACCCTACCCCTAATACTAACCCTAACACTAACCTTCACACTCACCTCACCTTAACCCTAATCCTAATCCTAACCCTTACCCTAACCCTCAACCTCACCCTAACCCTCATCCTAAACCTACCCTTAACACTAACACTAACCCTAACCCTCACCCTTACCCTCATCCTAACCCTAAATCTAACCCTAACCATCACCCTCGCCTAAACGGTAACCCTAACCATAACCCTAAAACTCACCCTAATCCTAACCCTAAACCTCACCCTCACCCTAAACTCACCCTAACCCTAACCCTAAACCTCACTCTCACCCTAGCCCTCACCCTAAGCCTAACCCTAACCCTAAACCTCACCCTAAACATAACCCTCACCATAACCCTAAGTTTCACACTAACCCTCACCCTCACCCTCACCCTCACCCTCACCCTAACCCTAACCCTAACCCTCACTCTCATCCTAAACCGAACCCTAACCCTAACACTCACTCTAACCCTAAGCCTAAACCTAACCCTAACCCTAACCCTAACACTCACCCTCAATCTAAACCTAATCCTAAAACTAACCCTATCCCTAACCCTAACCCTGTCATTAACCAACACCCTAGCAATCACCCTCAGCCTAACCCTCACCCTAACCCTAAACCTAACACTAACCCTAACCCTACCCCTAACCATCAACCTAAACCCTCATCCCCACCCTCACCCTCAGCCTAACCCGAAGCCTAAGCCTAAGCCTAACCCTCACACTCACCCTCACCATAACCCTAATCCTAAACCTAACCCTAACCCTAACCCTAAAACTCAACCTAACCCTCACCCTAACACTAACCTTAACCCTCACCCTCAATGTCACCCTCAGACTAACCCTAAGCCTAAGCCTAAACCTAACCCTAACCCTCAACCTCACCCTAGCCCTCACCCTAAACCTAATCGTAACCCTTACTCTCATCCTATAACTGAACCTATCCCTAACCCTAACCATCTCCCGAACCCTAATCCTCACCCCCAACCTCACCCTCAGCCTAACCCTAAGCCTAAGCCTAACCCTAACGCTAACCCTCACACTCACCGTCACCCTAACACTAATCCTAACACTAATGCTAACCCTTACCCTAATGCTAACCCTAACCCTAAACCTCAACCTAACCCTCACCCTAACCCTAACCCTAACATTAACCCTAACCCTAACTCTCACCCTAAACATCCCCCTAACCCTAACTCTAACCCTAAACCTCACACTCATCCTAACCCTTATCCTAACCCTAGCCCTAAACCTCACCCTAATCCTAATGCTAACCCTCACCCTTGCCCTCGCCCTCACCCTCAATGTAACTCTAACCCTCACCCTAACAATAACACTAATCCTAACCCTTATCCTAATCCTAACACTAATCCTATACCTAACCCTCACCCTCAGCCACACCCTCACTGCAAACGTCACCATAACCTTAACACTAATAATGATCCTAAACCTAAGCCTAATCCTAACCCTCATCCTCACCCTAAATCTCATCCTAACCCTAACCCTCACCCTAACCCTCACACTAACCCTAACCCTAACCCTCACCCTCATGCTCCGCCTAAGCCTAAGCCTAAACCTAAGCTTAAGCCTAACCCTAACCCTCACACTGTCACCCTAACCCTAACACAAACACTAACGCTAACTCTAACCCTAAACCTCACCCTCACCCTAACCCTAACTCTAACCCTAACCCTAAACAAAAACCTCACCCTAAACCTAACCCTAACCATCACCCTCAGTGAAACCCTAACCCTAACCCTAACCCTAACAATAATCCTAAACCTAACCCTAACCCTCATTCTAACCATAACCCTAAACCTAACCCTAACCCTCACCCTAACCCTAACCCTCACCCTAACACTAACCCTAACCCTAAACCTAACACTAATCCTCACACTAACCCTAAACGTCACCCAAACCCTAACCCTCAGCCTCACCCTAGTCCTCACCCTAACCCTAACACTCACCCTCACCCTCAACCTAACCGTAACCCTAACCCTCACCCTCAACCTCACCCTAAACCAAACCCTAACCCTAACACTCACACTAACCCTAAGCCTAAGCCTAACCCTAACACTAACCCTCAAACTCACCCTCAATCTAAACCTAATCCTAAACCTAACCCTATCCCTAAACCTAACCCTCACATTAATCATCACCCTAGCGCTCACCCTAACCCTAATCCTAACACTACACCACACCCTAACACTCACCCTAACCCTAATCCTAACTCTCAACCTAAACCTAACCCTAAGCTTAAGCCTAACCCTAATCATCACACTAACCCTCACCCTAACTCTAACACTAACACTAACACTACCTCTAACCCTAAACCACACCCTCACCCTAACCCGAATTCTAACCCTAACCCTTAATATAAACCTCACCCTAAACCGAACCGTAACCCTCACCCTCACAGTAACCGAAACCCTAACCCTAACCCTAACAATAACCCTAAATGTAGCCCTAACCCTCATTGTAACCATAAATGTCAAAATAACCCTAAACCTCACTCTAACACTTACCCTCACCCTAACACTAACACTAACCCTAACACTAATCCTCACACTAACCCTAACCATCACTCTAACCTTAAACCTCACCCTAACCCTAAACCTCACCCTCACCCTAGCCCTCACCCTAACCCTAAACCTCACCCTAAACCTCGACCTAACCCTAACCCTCAACCTTACCCTAACCCTCACCTTCATCATAACCTTAACCCTAACCCTCACCCTATGCCTAAACTTAATCCTAACCCCAAACCTCTCCCTAACCCTAACCCGAACCCAAACTCTCATGCTAGCCCTAACCCTAATCCTAATATTAAATCTAACACTCATAATAACCCTTATCCTAACCGTAAACCTCACCCTAACCCTAACACAAACACTAACGCTAACTCTAACCCTAACCTCACCCTCACCCTAACCCTAACTCTAACCCTAACCCTAAACAAAAACCTCACCCTAAACCTAACCCGAAGCCTAACCATAACCCTCACAGTCAACTTCACCAAAAACCTAATTCTAAACCTAACCCTATCCCTAACCCTAACCCTCAACCTAACCCTAACCCTAACCCTAACACTAACCCTAACACTAACCCTCACACTAAACCTCAACTTAACACTAACTCTAACCCTAAACCGCACCCTCACCCTAACCCTAACCCTCACCCACAGCCTATCCCTATGCCTAAACCTAACCCTAACCCTAACCCTCAAACTCATCCTCACACTAACCCTAATCCTAATCCTAACCCTAAACCTAACCCTCACCCTAACACTAACCCTCACCCTATCCCTAAACCTAACACTAACCCGAACCCTAAACCTCACCCTATCCCTTACCCTAACCCTAACTCTAACCCTAAAACTCACCCTCACCCTCACACTAACCCTAATCCTAAACATCAACCTCATCCTAAACCTCAACCTCAACCTAACCCTAACACTAATCCTAACCCTAATCCTCATCCTAACTCTCACCCTAACCCTAACACTAAATCTCACCCAAACGCTAACCCTAACCCAAACCCTAACCCTAATCCTCACCCTCACCCTCACCCTCAGCTTAACGCTAAGCCTAACAATAACCATAAGCCTAACCCAAACACTCACCCTAAGACTTACCCTAATCCTAATCCTAACCCTAACTCTAAACCTCACCCTAACCCTCAACCTCATCCTAACCCTCACCCTCACCCTAACCCTAACAGTAACCCTAACCCTAACCCTAAACCTCACCCTAACCCTAACCCTCACACTCACCCTCACCTTCACCGTAACTCTAACCCTAACCATAACAATAACATTAACCCTCACCCTACACCTAACACTCACCCTCACCATAATCGTAAACCTGACCCAAACACTCACCCTAACCCTTACCCTAACCCTAACCTAAACCTCACCCTAACCCTAAACCTAACCCTCACCCTCAGCCTCACCCTCACTGTAAAATTAAACCTAAACATAACACTAACAATAACAATAACCCTACGCTAATCTTACCTTCACCCTCAACCTAACCATAACCCTCACCCTAACCCTAACCCTCACCCTCAACGTAACCCTCACCCTAACACTCACCCTAACCCTAAACCTAAACCTATCCCTCAACCGCACCCTAACTCTAACCCTAAACCTCACCCTCACCCTAACACTCACCCTAGCCCTAATCTTAAACCTAAACCTCACCCTATCCCTCACCCTAACCCTAACCCTAACCCTCAACCTCACCCTAAACCAAATCTTAACCCTAACACTCACTCTAACCCTAACCCTAACCCTAACCCTAATCCTCACACTCACCCTCAATCTAAACCTAATCTTAAACCTAACCCCAGCCCTAACACTAACCCACACATTAACCATCACCCTAGCGCTCACCCTAACTCTAATCCTAACCCTACACCTCATCCTAACACTCACCATAACCCTAACCCTAACCCTCACACTAACCCTCACCCTAACCCTAACATTAACACTAACGCTAACTCTAACCCTAAACCTCACCCTCACCCTAACACTAACTCTAACCCTAACCCTTAATATAAACCTCACCCTAAACCTAACCCTAACCCTCACAATAACCGTAACCCTATCCCTAACAATAACCCTAAACCTAACCCTAACCCTCATTGTAACCATAACTGTCACCATAACCCTAACCCTCACCCTAATAGTTACCCTCAACCTAACACTAACCCTCACCCTAACCCTAAAACTAACACTAACACTAACCCTAAACCTCTCCCTATCCCTTACCTAACCCTAAATCTAACCCTAAAACTCACCCTCACCCTCACTCTAACCCTAATCCTAAACATCACCCTCATCCTAACCCTCACCCTCACCTTAACCCGAACACTAATCCTAACCCTAATCCCCATCCTAAATCTCACCCTAACCCTAACTCTCACCCAAATGCTAATCCTAACCCAAACCCTAACCCTAAACCTCACCCTCACCCTCACTCTCAGCTTAACGCTAAGCCTAAACCTAACCCTAAGCCTATCCCAAACACTCACCCTAACACTAACCCTAATCCTAATCCTAATACTAACTCTAACCCTCACCCTAACCCTCACCCTCATCCTAACCCTCATCCTAAACCTAACCCTAACACTAACCCTAACCCTAAACCTCACCCTAACCCTAAATCTAACCCTAAACCTCACCCTCACCCTCTCCCTAAACCTAAACCTAACCCTAAACCTCACCCTAACCCTAACCCTCACACTCACCCTCACCTTCGCCGTAATTCTAACCCTAACCCTAACAATAACAATAACCATCACCTTAACCCTAACACTCACGCTCACCTTAATCCTAACACTAACCCAAACCCTCACTCTAACCTTTACCCTAACCCTAAGCTAAACCTCACCCTCAGCCTCACCCTCACCGTAAACTTAAACCTAACCATAACACTAACAATAACAATAACCCTACGCTAATCTTACCTTCACCCTCAACCTAACCATAACCCTCACCCTAACCCTAACCCTCACCCTCAACGTAACCCTCACCCTAACACTCACCCTAACCCTAAACCTAAACCTATCCCTAAACCGCACCCTCACTCTAACCCTAACCCTCACCCTCACTCTAGCACTCACCCTAGCCCTAATCTTAAACCTAAACCTCACCCTAACCATGACCCTAACCCTAACCCTAACCCTCAACCTCACCCTAAACCAAATCTTAACCCTAACACTCACTCTAACCCTAACCCTAACCGTAACCCTAACCCTCACACTTACCCTCAAACTAAACCTAATCTTAAATCTAACCCTATCCCTAACACTAACCCTCACATTAACCATCACCCTAGCGCTCACCCTAACCCTAATCCTAACCCTACACCTCATCCTAACACTCACCCTAACCCTAACCCTAACCCTCACACTAACCCTCACCCTAACCCTAACATTAACACTAACGCTAACTCTAACCCTAAATCTCACCCTCACCCTAACACTAACTCTAACCCTAACCCTTAATATAAACCTCACCCTAAACCTAACCCTAACCCTCACAATAACCATAACCCTATCCCTAACAATAACCCTAAACCTAACCCTAACCCTTATTGTAACCATAACCGTCACCATAACCCTAATCCTCACCCTAATAGTTACCCTCAACCTAACACTAACCCTCACCCTAACCCTAAAACTAACACTAACCCTAACCCTAATCCTCTCCATATCCCTTACCTAACCCTAAATCTAACCCTAAAACTCATCCTAACCCTCACTCTAACCCTAATCCTAAATATCACCCTCATCCTAACCCTCACCCTCACCCTAACCCTAACGCTAATCCTAACCCTAATCCCCATCCTAAATCTCACCCTAACCCTAACTCTCACCCAAACGCTAAGCCTAACCCAAACCCTAACCCTAAACCTCACCCTCACCCTCACTCTCAGCTGAACACTAAGCCTAACCCTAACCCTAAGCCTAACCCAAACACTCACCCTAACACTAACCCTAATCCTAATCCTAACCCTAAATCTAACCCTCACCCTAACCCTCACCCTCATCCTAACCCTCACCCTAACCCTAACCCTAACACTAACCCTAACCCTAAACCTCACCCTAAACCTCACCATAACCCTAAATCTAACCCTAAACCTCACCCTCTCCCTCACCCTAAACCTAACCCTAACCCTAAACCTCACCCTAACCCTAACCCTCACACTCACCCTCACCTTCGCCGTAATTCTAACCCTAACCCTAACAATAACAATAACCATCACCTTAACCTAACACTCACCCTCAACTTAATCCTAACACTAACCCAAACCCTCACCCTAATCTTTACCCTAACCCTAAGCTAAACCTCACCCTAACCCTAAACCTCACCCTCACCCTCAGCCTCACCCTCACTGTAAACTTAAACCTAACCATAACACTAACAATAACACTAACCCTAACCCTAATGTAACCCTCACCATCACCCTCACCCTAACCCTAACCCTCACTCTAACCCTAACCCTCACCCTCACCGTAATCCTCACCCTAACACTTATCCTAACCCTAAACCTATCCCTATCCCTAAACCGCACCCTAACTCTAACCCTTACCCTCACCCTCACCCTAGCACTCACCTTAGCCCTAATCTTAAACCTAAACTCACCCTAACACTAACCCTAACCCTCACCCTAACCCTAAAACCCTAACAATCACCCTAAACTTCACCCTCACCTTCACCCTCAAGCTCGGCCTAAGCATAAGCCTAAGCCTAAGGCTAAGCCTAACCATCACAGTCACCCTCACTGTCCCCGTAACCGTAAAACTAACCCTAACCCTAACCCTCACACTAACCCGCACCTTAACGCTAACCCTAACTCTAAAACTCACCCTCACCCTAAACCTAACCCTCACTCTCACCCCCAGCCTAACCCTAAGCCTAACCCTTTCCCTCACCCCCACCCTCAGCTTAACACTAAGCCTAAACGTAACCTTAACCCTAATCCTCACCCTCACACTAGCCCTCACCATAACCCTAACCATAATATTAAACGTAACCCTAACACTCACACTAACCCTAACCCTAAACCTAACACTAACCCTAAACCTCACCCTCACCCTAACACTAACCCTAACTCTAAACCTCATCCTAACCCTAAAACTAACCATCAACATCACCCACACCCTCACTCTTACCTTAACCTTAACCTTAACTTTAACCCTCACCCTAAGAATAACAATAACCCTAAACCTAAACTTAAAACTCACCCTCACAGTAACTCTAACCCTAACCCAAACCCTCACCCTAACCCTAACTCTCACCCTAAACCTAGTGCTAAACCTTAAACTTAAAGTAACCCTAACCCTAATCCTCACACAAGGACATACCCTAACACTAATCCTAACCCTAACCCTCACCCTAACCCTCACTCTAAACCTAAACCAAATCTCATCCTAAATCTAACCCTCAGCCTCACCCTCAGCCTCAGCCTAACCCTAAGTCTAACAATAACCCTAACCCTAACTGTCACACCCACAGTCACCGTAAACCTAATCCTAACCCGAACACCAACTCTAAACCTAACACTAACCCTAAACCTAACCCTCACCATAAATCTCACTCTAACCCTAACCCTAACACTGTCACTCATCCTAGCACATACCCTAACGCTAATCCTATCCCTAACCCTCACCTTAACCCTCACCCTAACCCTCACTCTAAACCTAAACCTAAAGTTAACAGTCACCCTCACCCTACACCTAATCCTAACCCTAACACTAACACAAACATGCACCCTCACCTTAACCCTAATCCTAATCCTAACATTTACCCTAACCTTCACCCTCACCCTAACCCTCATCCTAACCCTGCCCCTAACTCTAACACTAACCCTAACCCTCACCCTAACTCTCACCCTAACCCTAAATCTAACCCTAACCCACAAACTCGCCTTAACCCTAACCCTAACCATAACCCTAAAACTCACCCTAACCCTAACCCTAAAACTCACCCTCACCCTAAAACTCACCCTAACCCTAAACCTAAACCTCACTCTCACCATAGCCCTCACCCTAAGCCTAATCCTAACCCTTACCCTCACCCTAACCATAACCCTCACCATAACCATAACTTTCACACTAACCCTAACCCTTACCATCACCCTCACCCTCACCCTAACCCTAACCCTAACCCTCACCTTCACCCTAAACCAAACCCTAACACTAACACTCACTCTAACCCTAAGCCTGACCCTAACCCTAACCCTAACCCTCACACTCACCCTCAATCTAAACCTAATCCTAAACCTAACCCTATCCCTAAACCTAACCCTCATATTAACCTCACCCTAAGCCTAAACATAACCCTAAACCTCACTCTAACCATAACCCTCATCATAACCCTATCTTTCACACTAACCCTAACCCTAAACCTCACCCTCACCCTCACGCTAACCCTAACCCTCACTCTCAGCCTAAACCGAACCCTAAACCTAACACTCACTCTAACCCTAAGCCTAAGCCTAACCCTAACCCTAACCCTCACACTCACCCTCAATCTAAACCTAATCCTAAAACTAACCTATCCCTAATCCTAACCCTGTCATTAATGACCAGCCTAGCAATCACCCTCAGACTAACCCTCACCCTAACCCTAACCCTAACACTAACCCTAACACTCACCCTCAACGTCAGCCTCAGAATAACCCTAAGCCTAAGGCTAAAAATAACCCTAACCCTCAACCTCACCCTAGCCATCACCCTAACCCTAATCCTAACCCTAACCCTCATCATAACCCTCAATCTAACTCTAAACCTAACCATCACCCGAACCCTAATCCTCACCGCCATCCTCATGCTCAGCCTAACCCTAAGCCTAAGCCTAACCCTAACCCTAACCCTCACACTCACCGTCACCCTAAACCTAATACTAATCCTAACCCTAACCCTAACCCTAAACCTCAACCTAACCCTCACCCTAACACTAACCCTAACCCTAAACCTCAACCTAACCCTCCCCCTAATCCTAACTCTAACCCTAAACCTCATTATCAACCTAGCCCTAACCCTAACCCTAATCCTAACCCTCACCCTCACCCTAAACCTCATCCTAACCCTAACCCTCACCCTAACCCTCACACTAAATCAAACCCTAACCCTCACCCTCAAGCTCCGCCTAAGCCTAAGCCTAAACTTAAGCTTAAGCCTAACCCTAACCCTAACACTGTCACCCTAACCATAACACTAACAGTAATGCTAACTCTAACCCTAAACCTCACCCTCACCCTAACCCTCACACTAACCCTAACCCTAACACTAACCCTAAACCTCACCTTAACCCTAACCCTAAATCTCACCCTCAGCCTCACCTTCACTCTAAACTTAACCTTAACCATAACACTAAAAATATCCCTCACTCTAACCCTAACCCTAACCCTCACCCTAAACCTAACCCTCACCCTCACAGTAACCCTAACCCTAACACTCACCCTAACCCTAAACCTAACCCTAATCCTAAACCTCGCCATAATGCTAACTCTAACCCTCAACCTCAATCTTGCCCTCATCCTAACCCTCATCCTAACCCTCAACCTAACCCTAACGCTAACACTAACCCTAAACCTAACCCTTGCCCTCACCCTCACCCTCAGCCTAAACTTATGCCTAAGCCTAACCCTAAACCTACCCCTCACACTCACCCTCACCCTAACCCTTATTCTAACCCTAACCCTAACCCTAACCCTAAAACTCACCATAACCCTCTCCCTAACCCTAACTCTAAACCTCACCCTAAACCTAACCCGAACTCTAACCATAACCCTAAACGTAAACCTCACCCTAACTCTAACCCTAAACCTCACCCTCACCCTCACCTTAACCATAAGCCTAACCGTAACCCTAAAAATAACCCTAACCCTAACACTAATCCTAACCCTAACCATAACTCTCACCCTAACCCTAAACCTCACCCTAACACTTACCCTCACCCTAAAACTAACCCTAATCCTAACACTAACCCTCACACTAACATTAACCATCACCTTAACCCTAAACCTCAACCTAACACTATCCCTAACCCTCACCCTCACCCTAGCCCTCACCCTAACCCTAATATTAATACTCAATCTAACCCTCACCCTCACCCTAACCCTAAATCTAATCCTCACCCTAACCCTCACCCTAACCTTAGCCCTCACCTTTACCCTTACTGTCACCCTCACCCTAACCTTAACCCTAACCCTATCCCTCATCCTTAAACTCAGCCTAACCGTAACCCTAACCATCACGCTGACCCTAACCATCAACCTCACCCTCAGCCTAAGCCTAAACCTAAGCCTAAGCCTATCCCTAACCCTAACCCTAACCCTCACCCTAGCACTCACACTAATCCTCATCCTAACCCTAACCCTAAACCTAACAATAACCCTAACCCTAACCCTAACCCTCATTCTAACCATAACCCTCACCCTAAACCTAACCCTCACCCTTATACTTACCCTCACCCTAACACTAACCCTAACCCTAAAACTAACCCTCACACTAACCCTAATCATCACCGTAACCCTAACATGCACCCTAACCCTAACTTTAACCCTCACACTCACCCTAGCCCTCACCCTAACCATAATTATCATACTCACCCTAAACCTCACACTAACCCTAAAACTAATCCTTAACCTAAAACACACCCTCAACCTAACCCTAACTCTAACCCTCACCCTTGCCCTAACCCTCACATTTACCATAATCCTCATTCTCAGCTTAACCCGCAACTTTACCCTTACTGTCACCCTCACCCTAACCTTCACACTAACCCTAACACTCATCCTAACCCTCACCCTGACTGTAACCTAAGCATCACCCTAACTCTAACCCTCACCCACACATTAAACCTAACCCTCACCCTCAACCTCAGCCAAAGCCGAAGTCTAAACCTAACCCGAACACTCACCCTCATCCTAACCCTAATCCTAATCCTAACCATAACCATAACCCTCACACTAACCCTAACACTCAACCTAACCCTAACCCTAAACCTGACCCTAACACTAACTGTAACACTAAACCTCACCCTGACCCTAACCCTAACCCTAAAGCTCACCCTAACCCTAACCCTAAATCTCACCCTCACACTAGCCATCACTCTAAACCTAATCCTAAACTTAACCCTCATCATAACCCTCACCCTAACCCTAATCCTAACCCTCACCATAACCCTAATTATCACCCACAACCTCACCCTCAGCCTAACCCTAACCCTAACCCTAAACCTAACCCTAACCCACACACTCACCCTCAATGTAACCCTAATGCTAACCCTAACCCGAACTCTAACCCTCACCTTCAGCCTCACCCTCAGCCTAACCCTATGTGTAAGCCTAACCCTAAACGTAACCCTCATTCTCACCCTCACCCTAACCCTAATCCTAACACTAACCCTAACCCTAAAGCTAACCCTCCCCCTAACCCTCCCCCTAACCCTAACTCTAACCCTAAACCTCACACTCACCCTAACCCTAATCTTAACCCGAACCCTAATCCTCTCCCTAACCCTAACCCTAAAACCCAGCCTTACCCTCACCCTCACCCTGACCATAACACTAACCCTAACACTAAGAATAACACTAATCCAAACCCTAAACCTAACCCTAACACTAATCCTATCCCTAACCCTCACCCTCAGCCTCACCCTCACTGCAAATGTAACCATAAACTTAACACTAATAATAATCCTAACACTAACCCTAATCCTAACCCTAACCCTCTTCCTGACCCTAACCCTCACAGTAATTCTAGCCCTCATCCTCAGCATAAACCTAACCCTCATCCTAACCCAACCTCACCCTAACCCGAACCCTAAACTTCACCCTAACACTAACCCTATCCCACCCCCTCAACTTAGTCCTCACCCTAACCCTAATCCTCATCCTAACACTAACCCTAACCCTAACCCTAATCCTCACACTAACCCTAATCCTAACTTTAACCCTCAACCTAACTCTAACCCTCACCATCACTGTAACCTGAACCCTAAACCTCACCCAAACTCTAAACTTAACCCGAACCCTAACCCTCAACCTAACGCTAACCCTAACCCAAACCCTAACCCTAACTCTCACCCTTACCCGCACCCTCAGCTTAACTCTTAGCCTAACCCTAACCCTAAGCATAAACCAAACACTCACCCTAACACTAACCCTAATCCTAATCCTAACACTAACCCTAACACTCACCCTCATCCTAACCCTCAACCTAATCCTAAAACTAACCCTAACCCTAACCCTCACACTAACTCTCACCCTAAACCTAACTCTAACACTCAATCTCACCCTCACCCTCATCCTAACCCTAACCCAAACCCTAAACCTCATCCTAACCCTAACCCGGATCCTCACCCTCACCCTCACCGTAACTCTAACCCTAACCCTAACAATAACACTAAACCTAACCCTAACCCTAACCCTTACCCTCACCATAACCCTAACCCTAACCCTAAACCTCACACTAACCATCAACCTAGCGCTCAAACTAACCCTAAACCTCACCCTAACCCTGACCCTAACCCTAACACTAACCCTCACCCTAACCCTAACCCTAACCCTCACCCTCACACTCGGCCTAAGCCTAAGCCTAAACCTAAGCTTAAGCCTAACTCTAATCCTCACACTAACCCTCACCCTAACCCTAACAATAACACTAATTCTAACCCTAAACCGCACCCTCACACTAACCCTAACTCTAACATTAACCCTAAACATAAACCTCACCCTCAACCTAACCCTAACCCTCACCCTCACCTTAACTGTAACCCTAACCCTAACCCCAACAATAACCCTAAACCTAACCCTAATCATCATTCTAACCATAACACTCACCCTATAGCTAACCCTCACCCTAACACTTACCCTCACCTTAACACTAACCCTAACCCTAACACTAATCCTAACAATAACCCTAATTGTCACCCTAACCCTCAACCTAAACCTAACCCTGACCCTCACCCTCATCCTAGCCCTCACCCTAACCCTAACCCTCACCTTCACCCTAAACCTCAGACTAACCCTAAAACTAATCCTCAATCTTAACCTCACCCTCACCCTAACCAGAACCCTAAACTTCAACCTAAACCAAACCCTGACCGTTACCGTAATCCTCACTCTCAGCCTAACCTTAACCTTTACCTTTACCATAAACCTCACGCTAACACTCAGCCTAACCCTAACCCTCATCCTAACCCTCACCCTGACTGTAACCCTAAGCATCACCCTAACCCTAACCCTCACCCTCACACACAGCCTCAGCCTAACCCTAACCCTAACCCTAACCCTAACCATAAGCTTAACCCTAGCCCTCACCCTAACCCTAATCCTAACCCTATCCCCAATGCTAACCCTAAACCTAACCCTAACACTAAACATCACCCTAAACCTAATCCTCATCCCCACCCTCACTCTCAGCCTAACCCTAAGCCTAAGCCTAACCCTAACCCTAACCCTCACACTCACCCTCACCATAACCCTAATCCTCAACCTAACCCTAACCCTAACAATAAACCTCAACCTAAACCTCAGCCTAACCCTAACACTCACCCTAACACCCTCACCCTAAAACTAACCCTAACCCTAACACTAATTCTCACACTAACCCTAATCATCACCCTAACCCTAAACCTCACCCTAACCCTAACCCTCACCCTCACCCTAGCCCTCACCCTAACCCTTACCCTCACCCTCACCCTAAACCTCAGACTAACCCTAAAACTAATCCTCAATCTTAACCTCACCCTCCCCCTAACCCAAACCCTAACCCTAAACCTAAACCTAATCTTCACCCTTTCGTTAATTCTCACTCTCAGCCTAACCTTCACCTTTACCCTGACCGTCAATCTCACCCTAACACTCACCCTAACCCTAACCCTCATCTTAACCCTCACCCTGAATGTAACGCTAAGCATCACCCTAACCCTAACCCTCACCCTCACACACAGCCTCAGCCTAACCCTAACCATAAGCCTAAACCTAACCCGAACCCGAACCCTAGCCCTCACCCTAACCCTAATCCTTACCCTAACCCCAATCCTAACCCTAAACCTAACGCTAACCCTAACCATCACCCTAAACCTAATCCTCATCCCCACCCTCACTCTCAGCCTAATTCTAAGCCTTAGCCTAACCCTAACCCTAACCCTCACACTCACCCTCACCATTACCCTAATCCTCAAAGTAACCCTAACCCTAACAATAAACCTCAACCTAACCCTCAACCTAACCCTAACCCTAACACTAATCCTAACCCTAACCCTTACCCTAAACCTTTCCCTAAACCTTACTCTAACCCTAAACTTCACCCTCAACCTAAACCTAACCCTAACACTAAACCACACCCTCACCCTAACCCTCACTGTAACTGTAACCCTAACCATAACACTAATCCTAAATTTAACCCTAACCCTAACGCTCACCCTCACCGTAATCCTAACCCTAACCCAAGCCCCCATCCTAACCCTAACCATAACCTTAAACCTAAAACTCACCCTAACCTTAACCCTAAACCTCACCCTCAGCCTCAGCCTCACTGCAGACTTAACCTTAACCATAACACTAACAATAACCCTAACCCTAATCCTAACCCTCACCCTCACACTAACCCTAACCCGAACCCTCACCCTAACCCTAACCCTCACCCTCAAAGTAGCCCTAAACATAACCCTCACCCTAACCCTAACCCTAACCCTAATCATAAACCTCGCCATAATGCTAACTCTACAACTCACCCTCACCCTTTCCCTCAACCTAACCCTAATCCTAACCCTAAACCTCATCCTAACCCTCACCCTAACCCTAACCCTAACCCTCACCCTAACCCTAACCCTCCCCCTCCCCCTCCCCCTCAGCCTAACCCTAAGCCTATGCCTAACCCTAACCCTAACCCTCACACTCACCCTAACCCTAATCCTAACACTAACACTAACCCTAACCCTAACCCTCCCCCTAACCCTAACTCTAAACCTAAACCTCACCCTCAACATAAAACTAACTCTAACCATAACCCTAAACCTAAACCTCAGCCTAACCGTAACCTTGATCCTGACCCTCAACCTCGCCGTAACAATAAGCCAAACCCTAACCTTAAAAATAACACTAACCCTAACACTAATCCTAACAGAAACCATAACTCTCACCCTAACCCTAACCCTCACCCTAACACTTACCCTCAACCTAAAACTAACCCTAATGCTAACACTAATCCTCACACTAACCCTAACCATCATCTTAACCCTAAACCTCAACCTAACCCTATCCCTAACCCTCACCCTCACCCCAGCCCTCACCCTAATGCTACCCCTCACCCTCACCCTAAACCTCACACTAATACTAAGACTAATACTCAATCTAAACCTCACCCTCACCCTAACCCTAACCCTTATCCTCACCCTAACACTCACCCGAACCCTAACCCTCACATTTACCCTTACTGTCACCCTCACTATAACCCTCACCCTAACACTAACCCTCATCCACACCCGCAGAATAACCATAACCCTAACCATCATGCTAACCCTAACCTTCAAACTCACCCTCAGATTCAACTTAAACCGAAGCCTAAGCCTAACCCTAAACCTCACCCTCACCCTAGCCCTCACCCTAACCCTAATCCTAACCCTAATCCTCATCCTAACACTAACCCTAACCCTAACCCTAACCCTCACCCTAACCCTAATCCTAACCCTAACCCTCAACCTAACCCTAACCCTTTCCATCACTGTAACCTGAACCCTAAACCTCACCCAAACCCCAGCCTAACCTTCACATTTAGCCTTATTGGCAACCTCACCCTAACCCTCACCATAACCCTACCCTCATCCTAACCCTCACCCGGACTGTAAACCTAAGCATCCCCCTAACCTTAACGCTCTCCCTAACCCACAGCCTCAGCCTAACCCTAACCCTAAGCCTAAACCTAACCCGAACCCTCACCCTCAACCTAGCCCTCACCCTAACCCTAATCCGAACCCTAACCCAAATCCTAACCCTAAACCTAACCCTAACCCTAACCATCACCCTAAACCTAATCCTCATCCCCAACCTCACACTCAGCCTAACCCTAATCCTAAGCCTAACCCTAACCCTAACCCACACCCTCACCCTCACCCTCACCATAACTCGAATCCTCAACCTAACCCTAACCCTAAACCTAACCCTCAAACTAACCCTCACCCTAACCGTAAACCTAACACTAACCCAAACCGTAATCCTAACCCTAACCCTCCCCCTAACCCTAAATCTAAACCTAAACCTCACCCTCAACCTAACCCTAACTCTAACCATAACCCTAAACCTAAACCTCACCCTAAACCTAACCCAAACCCTCACCCTCACCCGCACCATAACCACAACCCTAAACCTAACCCTAAAATAACCCTAATCCTAAAAATAATCCTAACCCTAACCATAACTCTCACCCTAACACTCACCCTCATCCTAACACTTACCCTCACCCTAAAACGAAACCTAATCCTAACACTAACCCTCACACTAACCCTAACCATCACCTTAACCCTAAACCTCAAACTAACCCTATCCATAACCCTCAACCTCACCCTAGCCCTCACCCTAACCCTACCCCTCATCCTCACCCTAAACCTCACACAAACCCTAACACTAATACTCAATCTAACCCTCACTCTAACCCTAAACCTAATCCTCACCCTAACCCTCACCCTAAACCTAGCCCTCACCTTTAACCTTACTGTCACCCTAACCCTAACCCTAATCCTAACCCTCATACAAAACCTCAGCCCAACCATAACCTAACCATCACGCTAAGCCTAACCCTCAACCTCACCCTCAGCCTCAGCCTAAACCTAAGCCTAACCCTAACCCTAACCCTAACACTCACCCTCACCCTAGCCCTCACCCTAACCCTAATCCTAACCCTTACCCTCAGCCTAACCCTAACCCTAAATCAAAAAATAGCCCTAACCCTAACCCTAACCCTCATTCTAACCATAAGCCTCACCCTAACCCTAACCCTCACCCTAAAACTTACCCTCACCCTAACACTAACGCTAACCCTAACACTAACGCTCACAATAACCCTAAACATTACCCTAACCCTAACACTCACCCTAACCCTAACCCTAACCCTCACCCTCACCCTAGCCCTCACCCTAACCCTAACTATCATCCTCACCCTAAACCTCACACTAACCCTAAAACTAATCCTTAAGCTAAACCACACCCTCAGCCTAACCCTAACGGTAACCCTCACCCTAACCCTAACCCTCACATTTACCGTAATCCTCATTCTCAGCCTAACCCTCAACTTTACTCATACTCTCACCCTCACCCTAACCCTCACACTAACCCTAACCCTCATCCTAATCCTCACCCTGACCATAACCCTAAGCATCACCCTAAACCTAACCCTCACCCACACCCTAACCCTAACTCTCACCCTCACCCTCAGCCTAACCCTAAGACTAACACTAACCCTAACACTCACCCTCACCCTAACCCTAATCCTAAACCTAACCATAACCATAACCCTCACACTAACACTAACACTCACCCTAACACTAACCCTAACCCTCACCCTTACACTAACTCTAACACTAAACCTCACCCTGACCCTAACCCTAACCCTAAAACTCACCCTAAACCTAACCCTAATCCTCACCCTCACGCTAGCCCTCACCCTAACCCTAATCCTAACCCTAACCCTCATCATAACCCTCACCCTAACCCTAATCCTTACCCTCACAATAACCCTAACCCTCACCCTCAACCTCACCCTCAGCCTAAACCTAAGCATAACCCTAAACCTAACCCTAACCCACAGACTCACCCTCAGCGAAACTCTAATGCTAACCCTAACCCTAACTCTAACCCTAAGTGTCCCAGTAACCTTAACCCTAAACCTAACCTAACACTAACCCTAACCCTAACCATCAACCTAACCCTCCCCCTAACCCTAACTCTAACCCTAAACCTCACACTCACCCTAACCCTAATCCTAATCCTATCCCTAAACCTCACCCTAACCCTAAACCTAAACTCCAACCTTACCCTCACCCTCACCCTGTCCGTAACTGTAACCCTAAAGCTAACAATAACACTAAAATTAAACCTAAACCTAACCCTAACACTAATCCTATCCCTAACAATCACACTCAGCCTCACCCTCACTGCAAATGTAACCATAACCTTAACACTAACAATAATCCTAACACTAACCCTAATCCTAACCATCACACTCACCCTAACCCTCATTCTAACCCTAACCCTCACCCAAACTCTAACCCTCACACTCACCATAACCCTAACCCTCATCCTAACCCTCACCCTCACACTAACCCTCACCCTAAACCTCACCCTAACGCTAACCCTAACCCTCACCTTCACCCTAGCCCTCACCCTAACGCTAATCCTAACCCTAATCCTCATCCTAACACTAACCCTAACCCTAACCCTAACCCTCACCCTAACGCTAATCCTAACCCTAACACTCACCATCACTGTAACCTGAACCCTAACCCTCACCCAAACCCTAAAAATAACCCGAACCCTAACTCTCACCCTAAAGATAACCCTAACCCGCACCCTAACCCAAACCCTCACCCTTACACTCACCCTCAGCTTAACCCTTAGCCTTACCCTAACCCTAAGTCTAACCCAAACACTCACCCTAACACTAACCCTAATCCTAATCCTCACCCTAACCCTAAACCTCACCCTCATCCTAACCCTAAAACCAACACTAACACTAACCCTCACACTAACTCTCACCCTAACCCTAACTCTAACACTAAATCTCACCCTCACCTTCACCCAAACCCTAACCCTAACCCTAAACCTCATCCTAACCCTAAACCTAATCGTGACCCTAACCCTAACCCTAACCCTCACCCTCACCCTCACCCTAACCATAACACTAACCCTAACCCTAACCCTCACCCTAGCCCTAACTCTAACCCTATCCCTAAACATAAACCTCACCCTAAACCTAACCCTAACCCTCACCCTCACCATAACTGTAACCCTAACCCTAACCCTAACAATAACCCTAAACCTAACTCTAACCCTCATTCTAACCATAACCCTCACCTAACTCTAACCCTCACCCTAACACTTACCCTCACCTTAACACTAACCCTAACAATAACAATAATCCTCCAACTAATCCAAATTGTCACCCTAACCCTAAACCTCACCCTCACCCTATCCCTAACACTCACCCTCACCCTAGCCCTCACCCTAACCCTAACCCTCATCCTCACCCTAAACCTCACACAAACCCTAAAACTAATCCTCAATCTTAACCTCACCCTCACCCTAACCCTAACCCTAACCCCCAACCTAACCCTAACCCTCACCCTTACTGTAATCCTCACTCTCAGCCTAAACTTCAACTTTACCCTTACCTTAACACTGACACTAACACTCACCCTAACCCTAACCCTCATCCTAACCTTCACCCGGAATGTAACCCTAAGCATCACCCTAACCCTTACCCTCACCCTCACCAACAGCCTCATCCTAACCTTCACCCGGACTGTAACCCTAAGCATCACCCTAACCCTAACCCTCACCCACACCCAGAGCCTCAGCCTAACCCTAACCCTAAGCCTAAACCTAACCCTATCCCTCACTCTCAACCTAAACCTAATCCTAACCCTAACCCTAATCCTAACCCTAAACATAACCCTAACCCTAACCATCACCCTCAACCTAATCCTCATCCCAACCCTCACTCTCAGCCTAACCATAAGTCTAAGAATACCCCAAACCCTAACCATCACACTCACCCTCACTATAACCCTAATCCTCAACCTAACCCTAACCCTAACCCTAAACCTCAACCTAACCCTCACCCGAAACCTAAACCTAACACTAACCCTCACCCTTACCCTCGCCCTAAACCTAACTCTAACCCAAAACCTCACACTCACCCTAAATCTAACCCTAACCCTCAACCTCACCCTCACCCTCAACCTCACCGTAAATCTAACCCTAACCCTAACAATATCCGTAACCCTAACCCTAACCCTAATGCTCACCCTCACCGTAACCCTAAACCTAACCCAAGCCTCACCCTAACCCTAACCCTAACCCTCACCCTTACCCTAACCCTAAACCTCAGCCTCAGTCTCACCCTCACTGTGAACTTAAATTTAACCATAACACTAACAATAACCCTAACCCTAATCCTTACACTCACCCTCATACTAAACATCACCCTAACCCTAAACCTAAGCCTAATCCTAATGCTCGCCCTAATGCTAACTCTAAACCTCACCCTCACCCTTGCCCTCATCCTAACCCTAATCCTAACTCTAAACCTCATCCTAAACCTCAACCTACCCCTAACCCTAACCCTCACCCTAACTCTAACCCTCACCTTCAGCCTCACCCTCAGCCTAACCCTATGCGTAAGCCTAAACCTAAACCTAACCCTCACACTCACCCTCACCCTAACCCTAATCCTAACACTAACCCTAACCCTAAACCTAACCCTCACCCTAACCCTCCTCTAACCCTAAATCTAAACCTAAACCTCACCCTCAACCTAACCCTAACTCTAACCATAACCCTAAACCTAAACCTCAACCTAACTCTAACCTTAACCCTCACCCTCACCGTAACCATAAACCTAACCCTAATCCTAAAATAACCCTAATCCTAATACTAATCCTAACCCTAAACATAACTCTCACCCTAACACTCACTCTCACCCTAACACTTACCCTCACCCAAAAACGAACCCTAATCCTAACACTAACCCTCACACTAACCCTAACCATCAACTTAACCCTAAACCTCAAACTAACCCTATCCCTAATCCTCACCCTAACCCTAGCCCTCACCCTAACGCTTCCCCTCATGCTCACCCTAAACCTCACACTAACCCTAACACGAATACTCAATCTAACCCTCACACTAACCCTAACACTAATCCTCACCCTAACACTCACCCTAAACCTAACCCTCAATTTTAACCTTACTGTCACACTCACCCTATCCCTAAACCTAACCATCACGCTAACTCTAACACTCAACCTCAACCTCAGCCTCAGCCCTAACCTAAGCTTAAGCCTATCCCTAACCCTAACCCTCACCATCACCCTAGCCCTCACCCTAACCCTAATCCTAACCCTAACCCTTATCCTAACCCTAACCCTAACCCAAACAATAACCCTAACCATAACTCTAACCCTCATTCTAACCATAAGCCTCACCCTAACCCTAACCCTCACCCTAACAGTTACCCTCACCCTAACACTAACGCTAACCCTAACACTAACCCTCACACTAACACTAACCCTCACACTAACCCTAACACTCACTCTAACCCTAACACTCACCCTAACCCTAAACCTAACCCTCACCCTCACCCTAGCCCTCACCCTAAACCTAATCCTAACCCTAAACCTAATCGTAATCTAACCCTAACCCTAACCATCACCCTAAACCTAATCCTCATCCCGACACTCACCCTCAGCCTAACTCTAAGTCTAAGCCTCAGCCTAACCCTAACCCTCACCCTCACCCTCACCAAAACCCTAATCCTAAACCTAACCCCAACCCTAAACCACAACATAACCCTCACGCTAACAATAACCCTAACCCTCCCCCTCTCCCTCACCGTAACCATAACCCTAACCTTAAACCTAAAAATAACACTAACCCAAATACTAATCCTTACCCTAACTATAACTCTCACCCTAACCCTAACCTTCACCCTAACACTTACCCTCACCCTAAAACTAACCCTAATCCTAACGCTAACCCTCACACTTAACCCTCAACCTCAACCTAACCCTATCCCTAACCCTCACCATCACCCTAGCCCTCATCCTAACCCTACCCCTCATCCTCACTCTAAACCTCACACTAACCCTAATACTAATACTCAGTCTAACCCTCACCCTCACCTTAACCCTAACCCTAATCCTTACCCTAACCCTAACCCTCACCCTAAAACTTACCCAAAACCTAACACTAACCATAACCCTAACACTAACCCTCACACTAACCCTAACCCTCATCTTAACCCTCACCTGACCATAACCCTAATCATCACCCTAACTCTAACCCTCACCCACACCCTCACCATAACACTAACCCTCACAGTAACACTAACTCTAAACGTAAACATAAACGTAAACGTAAACGTAAACATAACACTCAGCCTAACCCTCATCCTCAGCCTAACCCTAAGCCTAAAGATAATCCTCACACTCACCCTCACCCTAACACTAATCCTAATCCTAACCATAACCATAACCCTAAACCTAACCCTAACCCTCACCCTATCCCTAACCCTAACACTAACCCTAACCCTAACCCTCACCCTAACACTAACTCTAACACTAAACCTCACCCTCACCCTAATCCTAACCCTAAAGCTCACCCTCACACTAACCCTAAACCTCACCCTCATGCTGGCCCCCACCCTAACACTAATCCTAACCCTAACCCTCATCCTAACCCTCAACCTAACCCTAATCCTAACCCTCACCCTAACCCTAAACCTCACCCTCAACCTCACCCTCACACTCACACTAACCCTCACACTCATCCTCACTCTAACCCTAACCATAACCCTATTCCTCACTCTAAAACTAACCCTCACCCTCACCCTCACCATCACCCTCACTGTAACCCTCACCCTATCCCAAACCATAAACATAACCATAACACTAAACCTCTGACCCTCACCCTCACCATCACCCTAAGCCTGACCCTACACCTAAGCCTAATCCTAAACCTAACCCTCACCCTCACCCTAACCCTAACCCTAACACTCACCCTCATCCTAACCCTAACCCTAACCCTCAGCCTAACCCTAACCCTAACACTAATGCTAACCCTAACCCTCACCCTCACAGTAAGCCTAACCCTCATACTAACCCTCACCTTAAATCTAAGCTTAACCCTAATGCTATCCCTAACACTCACCCTCTCCCTGAACCTCACTTTAACCCTTACCCTCACCCTAACCCTTACCCTAACCCTAACTCTAAAACTAAACCTCACCCTAACCCTCACCCTAACCCTAATCCAAATCTAACCCTTACCCTAACGCTCACCCTAACCCTCAACCTAACCCTAACCCTCACCCTCACGCTAACCCTCACCCTAATCCTTACCCTCAGCTTAAACTTAACTCTAACCCTCACCCTCACCCAACCTAACCTGAAACCTAACCCTCACCCTAACCCTCACCCTAAATCTAACGTTATCCCTCACTGTCACCCTCACTTCAAACCTCATCCTAACCATTACCCTCACCATAACCCTAACCCTAACATAAACCTCACCATAACACTAACCCTCACCCTCACACTAACCGTCACCCACAACCTGAAACTCACCCTCATCCTAACCCTCACCCTAACCCTAACACTACCTTAAAACTCACCCTAACCCTAATCCTCAACCTGAACCTAACTCTAACCCTCAAACTCATACTAACCCTAACCCTCAACTTAACCCTCACCATAAACCTCACCCTAACCCTAACGCTAAACCTAACCCTCACTCTCACCCTAACACTTATCCTCACACTAACCCTAACCCTAACCCTCACATTAACCCTAACCCTCACCTTACACCTCACCCTACCCCTCACCCTAACCCTTAACCCTAACACTCACCCTAACCCTAAACCGAACCCGAACCCTCACCTTCACAATGACCCTCACCGTGACCCTAACCCTCACCTACACCCTCACCCTCACCCTCATCCTAACCCTCACCCTAAACATCACCCTCACCCTAAACATCACCCTAACCCTAACCTTTAACCTAATACTCACCCTAACCCTAATCCTCAAGTTAAATTTCACCCCAAACCCTAATACTCACCCTAACCTTAACCCTAAGCCTTTCCTAACCAAATCCCTCACCCTCACCCTAACCCTCAACCTAAACATCTCCCTCACCCTAAACCTCACCCTCACCCTAACCTGAAAACGAACCCTAATACTAACACTAGCCCTCACTCTCACCTTAAACCTAATCCTAACCCTAACCCTAACACTAAACCTGACCCTAATCCTAACCCTAAATCTCAACCTCACCATAACTGTCACACTAACCCTTACCCTCACCCTCAACCTCACCTAAACTTAACCCTAACATAAACCAACACCCTAACCCTCACCCTAACACTAACCATAACCCTACCCCTCAGCCTAACCGTCACCCTAAACCTAATACTCACCCAGTCTCTAACACTAACACTAACCCTCACCCTAACCCAAACACTCGCCTTACCCCTAATGCTAATATTAACCCTAAACCTCGCCCTAACCCTTACCCTCACCTTAACCCTATCCCTCACCATCAGCCTAACCCTCACCCTAACCCTTACCCTCACGCTAAACCTCACTCTAACCCTAACCCTAACACTAACACTAAACCTCACACAAACCATCACCCTACCACTAAGCCTAAACCTAACCCTCACTCTCACCCTAACCCTTACCCTTAACGAACCCTAACACTAATCCTCAGCCTAACTCTCATCCTAACCCTAACCGTAACACTAACCCTCACCCTGTCACCCTCAACCTCAAACTCACCCTCGGCCTAACACTAACCCTAAACCTAATACAAGACCTAACCCTAACACTCACCCTCAACCTAACTCTAAACCTAACCCTAAACAAAACCCTCACCCTAAGCCTAACCCTATCCCTTACCCTCACCCTAAAACTAACCCTAAACCTAATCCTAAGTCTCACCCTCACCCTAACCCTCACCCTCACCCTAACCCTAAACCTAACCCTCAGCCTAACCCTCATCCTAACTCTAACCCTAACCCTCAACCTAACCTTAACCCAAACCCTAAACTTAACCTTTACCCAAACGCTAATCCTCACCCTCACTCTCAACCTCACCATCACCCTCACCGTAACCCACACCCTCACCCTCAGCCTAACCCTAACCATAACCCTATCCCTCACCCTAAACCTAACCCTCACCCTCAACATCACTCTTACCCTAACCCTCACCCTCACCCTAACCCTAACCATAACCCTAAACCTCATCCTAATCCTAACCTGACCCTCACCCTCACCCTAAGCCTAACCCTACACCTAACCCTAATCCTAAACCTAACCCTCTCACTCACCCTCACACTAAAACTAAACCTCACCCTAACCCTAAGCCTAACCCTAGACCTCAACCTAACCCTAACCCTCACCTACACCCTAGCCCTCACCCTCACCCTAACCCTCACCTTCACCCTAAACATCATCCTAATCTTCACCCTCACCCTAACCCTAACCCTAATCCTCACCCTAACCCTAATCCTCACCTTAAACCTCAGCCTCACCCCAATCCTGACGCTAACCCTAAACCTAAGCCTTTCCTAACCTAAACCCATTTCCTCAACATAACCCTCACACTAAACCTCTCCCTCACCCTAGCCCTCACCCTAAAACTAACCCTAACCCTAACCCTCACCCTCAACCTCACCCCCACCCTCAGCCTAACCCTATCCCTAACCCTAATCCTAACTCTAAACCTAACCTTGACCCTCACCCTTACCGTAACCCTAACCCTTACCCTCATCCTTACCGTTACCCTAACCCTAACCATCACACTAACCCTAATCCTAAACCTAAACCTAACCATAATGCTAACACTAGCCCTCACCCTCACCCCAACCCTAATCCTAACCCTAAACTTCAGACTAAGGCTAACCCTAAATCTAATGCTAACCCTAAACATCAAAATCACCCTAACAATCACCCTAAAACTTACCCTCACTCTCAACTTCACCCTAATGCTAACCCTAACCCTAACCCTCACCCTAACCCTCACACTAACCCTAAACCTACCCTTCAGCCTAACACTCACCCTAAACCTAACCTTAACCGTAATTTTCACCCTATCCCTAAACCTAACCCTAAACGTCAGCCTAAACCTCACACTCACCTTCAACCTCACCCTCACCCTCTATCTCACCCTAAACCTAATCCTACACCTAAACCTCAGCCTAACCCTAACCCTAACCTTAATGCTAACCCTAAACATCAACCTCACCCAAACCCTAACCCAAACCCTCACCCTAACGCTCACACTAACCCTAAACCTAACACTTACCCTAAACCTCACCCTAACCCTAATCCTCACCCTATCCCTAACCCTCACCCTACACCTCAGCCTAAACCTCACACTCACCCTCACCATCACCCTCACCCTGAACCTCACCCTAACCCTAACCCTACCCCTAAACCTCAGCCTAACCCTAACCCTAACCTTAATGCTAACCCTAAACCTCAACCTCACCCGAACCCTAACCCTAACCCTCACCGTCACCCTCCTACTCATCCTCACCCTAAATCTCACGCTCAACCTCACCGTCACCCTAAACCTCAACATCATCATAAACATCACCCTAACCCTAAACCTAACGCTAACCCTAACCTTACCCTAACCCTAAACTTAACCCTAACCCTCACACTAAACCTAACCCTAAGCCTAACCCTGACCCTAACCATAACCATAACCCTAACCCTAAGCCTAACACTAACCCTTACCCTAACCCTAACACTTACCCTAACCCTAACACTAACCCTAACCCTCACCCTAAACCTTATGCTAACCCTAACCCTCACCTTCACCCTAATCCTCACCCTAACCCTGATCCTCACACTAACCCTAACCCTAACCTTCAGCGTCACCCTCACGCTAAACCTAAACCTAAAACTAACCCTCACCCTAAACCTAACCCTTACCCTAACCCTAACCCTAACCCTCACCCTCACCCTAATCCTAAACCTAACCCTCACCCTAACCCTAACCCTTACCCTATACCTAACCCTACTCCTCAACCTAACCCTCACCCTCGCCCTAATCCTAACCCTAAACCTCACTCTAAACATAACCCTAACCCTAACACTCACCCTAACTCTAAACCTAACGCTCACCCTAACCCTAACCGTAACCCTTACCCTAAACCTAAACCTAATCCTAAACCTAACCCTAACCCTATCCCTAACCCTCACCCTCAACCTCATCCTAAACCTAACCCTAACCCTAACTCTCAACCTAACCCTAACCTGAATCCTAACCCTAACCCTCACCGTCACCATCACCCTCACCCTAAACCTCAACCTCAAACTCACCTTCACCCTAACCCTCAAACTAACCCTAACCTTCACCCTAACCCTAACCCTCTGCCTAACCCTAACCCTACCCCTCACCCTAACAATCACCCTAAACCTAACCCTCACCCTAACCCCAATCCTAAACCTCACCCTCACCCTAACCCTCACCGTCACCCTATACCTCACCCTAAACCTCACCCTGACCCACAACCGAACCCTCAACCTCACCCGAACTCTCACGCTCACCCGAACCCTCATGCTCTCCCTCACCCTCACCCTCACTCTAACCCTCACCCTCAACCTAACACTCAACCTAAACCTCATCCTCACCCTAATCCTCACCCTAACCCTAACCCTAACCCTTACCTAACCAAAACCCTCAACCTCACCCTCACACTCACCCTAACACTCACCCTCACAATAGCCCTCACCCTAAACCTAAACCTTACCCTAAACCTACCCTAACCCTCAGCCTAAACCTTAGCCTCAACCTAACCCTAACCCTAACTCTCACCGTAACCCTAAAACTCACCCTAACCCTAACATTAAAGCTCACCCTAACCCTCACCCTCCTTCTCACCCTCACCCTAATTCTCACCCTAACCCTGATCCTCACACCAACCCTAAACCTAAACCTAACCCTAAGCCTCACCCTCACTCTCACCCTAACCCTAACCATAATTCTAACCCTAATCCTAACCCAAACCCTCATGATCACCCTCACCCTAATTCTCACCCAAACCCTATCACTCATCCTCACTCTCACCTAACTCTAACCCTAACCCTAATCCTAATTCTAACCCTCACCATCACACTCATCCTAAATCTAAGCCTAACCTTAACCCTTACACAGACCCTCACCCTCACACTAACCCTAACCCACACCCTCACCCTAACCCTAACCCTAAGACTCAACTCTCACCCTAAACCTCACCCTAAAACTAACGCAAACCCTAAACCTCACCCTCATCCTACCGCTCAACCTAACCCTAATCTACCCCTAACTCTAACCCTAAACTTCACCTTCACCCTCACCCTCACACTCAACCTCAGCCTAATCCTAACCCTAACTCTAATACTAACCCTAAATCTAACCCTAACTCTACCTCTACCCCTAAACCTAGACCTCACCCTCACTCATAACCTCAACCTCAGCCTAACCCTAACCCTAAGCCTAATCCTAAACCTAACCCTCACACTCACACTCACCCTAACTCTAAACCTAACCCTCATGCTCACCCTAAGTCTAGCCTTAACCCTCACCCTCACCCACACCCTAACCCTAAAACTACCCCTCAGCCTAACACTAACCCTCACCCTCAACCCAACCTTGATGCTAACACAAATGCTCATTCACAACCTAAGCCTCAGGCTAAACCTTACCCTCACCATAACCCTATCCCTCCCCCTCCCCCTAACCATCACCCTACTCCTTCTCACCTAACCCTCACCCTAACCCAAACCCTAAACCTAAACTTCACCCTAACCTTCACCCTAACCCTAACACTAACCCTCACCCTAACACTCATCCTAATCCTAAACCTAACCTTAACCCTCACCCTCACACTAAATGTCATCCTAACCCTTACGCTCCCCCAAACCTTAAACGTTACCCTAACCCTAACCATCACCCTAACCCTAACCCTCACCCTAACCCTAACCCTAACCCTCACCTTAAACCTCAACCCCACACTAATCCTCACCCTAAACCTAACCCTAGACCTATCCTAAACAAAAACATCACCCTCACCCTAGCCCTCACCCTAAATCTAACCCTAAACTTAACCCTCACCCTCACCCTCACCCTCACCCTCAGCCTCACCTTCAGCCTCACCCTAACACTAAACCTAATCCTAACCCTAACCCTGACCCTCACCCTCACTCTAACCCTAAACCTAACTTGCACCCTAACCCTAAACTTAACACTCAACCTAACCCTAAGGCAAATCCTAAACCACACCCTCAACCTAACCCTGACCCTAACCCTAACCCTTACCCTCACCCTCACTCTCAACCTAAACCTAACACTTACCCTCACCCTAACCATCACCCAACCCTAACCTGAACCCTAACCCTCACCCTAACCCCCAATCTAACCTTCACACTAACCCTAACGCTAACCCTAACAATCAGTCTCAACCTAACACTCACCCTAACGCTTATCCTCACACTAACCCTAAACCTAACCGGAACACTCACACTAAGCCTAAACCTCATCCTAACCTTAACCCTACCTCTCACCCTAACACTCACCTTAACCCTAACCCTAACACTCAACCTAACACTAACCCTCACCCTCACCCTAATCCTCACCCTAAACCTAACCCTAACACTTACCTAACCTCACCCTCACCCTCACCCTCAGCCTAACCCTTACCCTAACCCTAACTCTTACCCTCACCCTAAACCTAACCCTCACCGTAACCCTCCCACTCACCCTCACCCTCACCTTAACCCTCACGCTCAACCTCACCCTCACCCTAACCCGCACCGTCACCCTAAACATCACCCTAACCCTAAACCTCATGCTAACCCTAACCTTACCCTAACCCTAAACTTAACCCTAACCCTCACCCTAACCCTAACCCTAAGCCTAACACTCACCCTAACCCTAACCCTAACCCTAACCCTAAGCCTAACCCTAACCCTTACCTAACCCTAATCCTTACCCTAACCCTAACCCTAACCCTCACCCTAAACCTTATGCTAACCCTAACACTCACACTCACCCTAATCCTCACCCTAACCATTATCCTCACACTAACCCTAAGCCTAAACCTCAGCATCACCCTCACCCTAACCCTAAACGTCACCAACACCCTAACATTCACACTCACCCTAACCTGAATCCTCATCCTCACCCTAACCCTAACCCTAACCCTCACCCCAACCCTAACCCTCACCCTAAACCTAACTTTAAAACTCACCCTCACCCTAATCCTAACCCTAACCCTTACCTTAACCCTCACCCTAACCCTTAATTTAACCCTAACACTCACTCTCACCCTAATCCTCAACCTAACCCTTATCCTTACACTAACCCTAACCCTAACCCTCACCTAGTACTAACCATAACCCTCACACTAACCCTCACCCTAGCCCTCACCCTCACCCTCGACCTCACCCTAAACTTAATGCTAAACTTAACACTCACCTTCACGCTTACCCTCACCCTCACCCTCACCCTCAGCTTCACCCTAACCCTAAACCTAATCCTAACCCTAACCCTGACCCTCACCCTCACTCTAAACCTAAACCTAACCTACACCCTAACCCTAACCGTAACCCTAATGCTAACCCTAACCCTCAACCTCACCCTAACACTCAATCTGACCCAAACCCTAATGCTAACCCTAACCCTCACCCTCACCCTAACCCTTACCCAAACCATTACCTAACACTCACCCTCACCCTAACCCTAAATGTAACCATCACCCTAACCCTAACCCTAACCCTAACCCTAACCCTACCCCTCAGCCTTCCCCTCACCCTCACCCTAACGCTCACCCTCACCCTAACACTGATGCTAACCCTAACCCTCCACCTCACCCTAACCGTCGCCCTAACCCTTACCCTCACCATAACCCTATACCTCAACCTCAACCTAACCCTCACCCTAAACCTTTCACTCACCCTAACCCTCACCGTACCCTAACCCTAACCCTAACCCTCACCCTAACCCTAAGCCCAGCCCTAACCCTCAGTCTCACACTAACCCTCACCCTAACCCTTATACTCACCCTAACCCTAACCCTAACCCTAACCGTAACCCTCACCCTAAGTCTAAATCTCATCCTAACACTAATCCTACCTCTCACCCTAACAATCACCCTAACCCTAACCCGAACCCAAACCCAAAGACTAACCCTAACCCTAATCCTCCCCTGAACCCTAACACTCCCGGTCACCCTAAGCCACACCCTTACCCTAACCCTCACCTACACCCTAACAATTCCCCTTCCCTGAACCCTAACTCTCACCCTAAACCTCACACTCATCCTAAACATGACCCTAACCCATACCCTCACCCTAACCCTCACCCTCACCCACACCCTAACCCTCACCCACACCCAAAACCTCTCACTCTCTCTAACATCGACCTTCAGCTTAAACATCACCCTAACCCTCACTCTCACCCTAACCCACACTCTAACACTTACCATCACCCTAACCCTAACCCTAACCGTAACCCTCACACTCAAAACTAACACTCACACTAATTCTAACCCTAAATCTACCCAGCATCCTAACCCTCAGCCTAACCCTAGCCGTGAGTGCTAGGGTGATCCTCACTCATACCTTCAACCTGAGCCTAACCCTAAACCTAACCCTAATTCTAAACCTAACCCTCACACTCACACTCACACTCACCCTAACCCTAACCCTCAACCTCACCCTCACCCTCACCCTAACACTTAACCTCACCTTAAACCTAACCCTAACTCTAACCCTCACCCTAACCCTAAACCTAAAGCTCACCTTAACCCTAACCCTTCCCCTAATTCTCAACCTAATCCTAAACCTAACCCTAAACTTAACCCTCATCCTCACCCTCAATCTCAACCTAACCCTAACCCTAACCTTAACTATCACCCTAACCCTAACCCGAATCCTAACACTAACCCTCACCGTCACCATCACCCTCACCCTAACTCTCAACCTCAAACTCAACTTCACCCTAACCCTCAAACTAACCGTAACCCATACCCTAACCCTAACCCTCTCCCTAACCTTAACCGTACCCCTCACCCTAAACCTAACCCTAACCCTCACCCTCACCCTAACCCTTACCCTAACCCTAATCCTAACTCTAACCTTAACCTTCACCCTAACCCTAACACTCACCATAACCCTAACCCTTACCCTATACCTAACCCTCAGCCTCAAACTAACCCTAACCCTTACCCTACACCTAACCCTCAGTCTCAACCTAACCCTAACCATAACCCTCACCATAACCCTAACTCTCACCCTAACCCTGAGCCTCACCCTAACCCTCAAACTCACCCTAATCCTCACCATAACCCTAAACATAACCCTTACCTAACCGAAACCCTCAACCTCACCCACACACTCACCCTAAAACTCACCCGGACCATAGCCCTCACCGTAAACCTAAACTTCACCCTAACCCTAAGCCTAAGCCTCACTCTCACCCTCACGCTAACCCTCACCATGACCCTAACCCTAATCTTAAACCTAAACGTCATGCTCACCCTCACCCTAATTCTATCCTAAACCCTAACCCTCACCCTCAATCTCACCTAACTCTAACCCTAACCCTAATCTTAATTCTAATGCTCACCCTCACCCTCACCCTAAATCTAACCCTAACCCTTACCCAGACCCTCACCCTCACACTAACCCTAATCCTCACCCTATCCCTAAACGTAACCCTAACCCTCACACAAACCCTCACCCTCAACCTAACCCTAATGCTAACCCGAACCCAAACCCTCACAATAACCCTCATCCTAACCCTTACCCTCACCCTAACCCTAACACTCACACTCAAAATAACTCTCAATGTAACCCTTACCCTCACCCTTACCCTACACGAAACATTAACACTAAACCTCACCCTAACCCTCACCCTAACCCTAACCCTCACCCACACCTCACCCTAAACATAACTGTAACCCTAACCCTCACCCTCAACGTCACTCTCAACCTCACCCTGACCCTCAACCTCACCCTAACCCTAACCTTCACCGTCACCCTAAAAATCACCCTAAGCCTAACCCTCACCCTAACCCTAACCCTTACCCTAATGTAAGCCTAATCCTAACCTTCACCCTAACTTAACCCTAACCCTAATGCTAACCCTAAACATCAACCTCACTCTGATCCTCAACCCAACCGTTACCCTCACTATCAACCTCAACCTGAACATAACCCTAATCCTAACCCTCACCCTAACCCTAACCCTCACCGTAACGTTAAACCTAACCCTAGCCCTCACCCTTACCCTCACCCTAAACCTAACCCTAACCCTAATCCTCACTGTATCCCTAAGCATAACCATGACACTCACCCTAACCCTCACCCTCCCAGTAACCCTAATGCTAACATTAATCCTCAACCTCAACCTAAACCTCGCCCTAACCCTTACCCTCACTCTAAACCTCATCCTCACATTAACCCTAACCCTAACCCTAATACTAACACTAGCCCTCACCCTCACCCTAACCCTAATCCTAAGCCTAACCCTAATGCTAACCCTAAACCTCAACCTCTCCATAACCCTCACCTTAATCCTAACCCTCACCCTCAACCTCACCCTAACCCTAACCCTAACATTAACCCACTCCCTAACCCTCACCCTAACACTAACACTAACCCTACCCCTCAGCCTAACCCTCACCCTAAACCTAACCCTAACCTTAATCCGTACCCTATCCCTAACCCTAACTCTAACCCTCACCCTAACCCTGACCCTCACCATACCCCTAATGCTAACATTAACCCTCAGCCTCACCCTAAACCTCGCCCTAACACTTACCCTCATTTTAACATCATCCATCACCATCAACCTAACCCTAACCCTAACCCTTACCCTCACCCTAACCCTCATTCTAACCCTAACCCTAACACTAACACTAAATGTCACCCTAACCGGCACCCTAACCCTAAGCCTAAGCCTAACCCTCACTCTCACCCTAACCCTTACCCTTACCAAACCCTAACCCTAAACCTCAGCCTAACCTTCATCCTAACCCTAAACCTAACCCTCACCCTAACCGTCACCCTCACCCTCAACCTCACCCTCAGCCTAACCCTAAACCTAACCCTAATACAAAACCTAACCCTTACCCTCACCCTCACCCTAACTCTAAACGTAACCCTAACCAAAACCCTCACCCTAACCCTAGCCCTATCACTTACCCTCACACTAAAACTAACCCTAACCCAAATCCTAAGCCTCACCGTCACCCTAACCCTTATCCTCACCCTAAACCTAAACCTAACCCTCAGCCTAACTCTCAACCTAAACTAAACCCAAACCCTAAACTTAACCTTCACCCAAACCCTAACCATAACCCTATCACTCACTCTAAACCTAACCCTCACACTAACCCTAACCCTCACAGTCACCCTAACACTCACCCTAACCAACACCCTAACTCTAACCCTCACCCTCACCATAACCCTAACCCTAAACCTAACCCTAACCCTAACCCTCAACCCCACACTCAGGCTAACCCTAACCCTAGCAATTAATCCTAACCCTAACCCTAACCCTCACCCTCACCCTCACCCTTACCCTAAACTTAACCCTAACCCTTACCCTAAACATAACCCTAACCCTATCCCTCAGCCTAACCCTCACCCTAACCCTAACTCTAACCATAACCCTCACGCTAAACCTCATGCTCACCATAACCCTAATGCTAACATTAACCCTCAACCTCACCCTAAACCTAGCCCTAACCCTTACCCTCACCATAACCATATCCTTCATACCCACACTAACACTCACCCTAACACTTTCCCTCACCCAACCCTATCCCTAACCCTAACACTAACCCTCACCCTAACCCTCACCCTAAACCTCACCCTAACCCTCA
The DNA here is from genome assembly GCF_024711535.1 of Dipodomys merriami. Taxonomy (NCBI): domain Eukaryota; kingdom Metazoa; phylum Chordata; class Mammalia; order Rodentia; family Heteromyidae; genus Dipodomys; species Dipodomys merriami. The sequence continues at coordinate 168,154 of NW_027202459.1, read as the reverse complement.
CCCTAACCCTAAGCTAACCCTAACCCTCACCCTCACCATAACCCTCACCCTAACCCTTATCCTCACCCTAACACTAATCCTAACCCTCAGCCAAATCCTGATCCAAACCCTAACCCTAACCCTATCCCTCACCCTAACATTAACCCTAACCCTAACCCTAACTCTCAACCTAACCCTCAAACTCACCCTCACCCTTAACCTCACCCTCAGAGTAAACCTAAACCTAATCCTAATCCAAAACCTAATCCTCACACTCACTCTCATCTTAAATCTAAACCTAACGGTAACCATCACCCTCACACTAACCCTCACCCTCATCCTCACCCTCACCTTAAACTTCTCCCTAACCCTTACCCTCCCACTAAACCTAAACCTAAACCTGCCCCTCACCCTTACCCTCACCCTAACACTAATTGTCACCCTAACACTAACCCTAAACCTACCCCTCACCTTATCCTTCACCCTAAACTTAACCCTAAGCCTAACCATCACCCTAACGCTAACCTGAATCCTAAACCTATCCCTCACCATCACCCTAAACCTTACCCTCACCCTGAGCCTAAACCTAACGCTCAGCCTACCCCTCATCCTAACCCTAACTCTAACCCTAACCCTCACCCTCACCTTAACCCTAACCATAACCCTAACCCTCACCCAAACCTTAAAACTCACCCTCACCCTCAACCTCACCCTCAGCATAACCCTAAACCTAACCCTAATTCAAACGCTAACCCTCAACCTCACCCTCATCCTAACTCTAACCCTAACACTAACCCTCACCCAAACCCTAACCCTAATACTAACCCTCACCTTAAGCATCACCCTAATACTAAACCTAACCCAAACCCTCAACCTATCGCTCACCTCACCCTAAACCTAACCCTAACCCTCACTCTCACTGTAAACAAAACCCTAACACTAACCCTCACACTAACACTAACCCTCACCCTCACCCTAACCCTAACCCTCAGCCAAACCCTCATCCTAAACCTAACCCTAACCCTCAACCTAACCCTAACCCTAACCCTCACGCTAAACCTAACCCTCACCCTCAGCCTAACCGTACACCTAATTCTAACCCTAACTCTAACCCTCACCCTCTCTCTAACTCTAAACCTACCCCTAACTCTGACCCTCACCCAAACCCTAACCCTATCCCTAGCCCTCACCCTAACCCTAAACCTCACCCTAACGCAAACCCTAACATGCACCCTCACCCTAACCCTAACCCCCACCCTAAACCTCAGCCTAACCCTAATCCTAACGCTAACCCTCACCCTAAACCTATCCCTCACCCTCAGCCTAACCGTACACCTAATCCCAACCCTAACTCTAACCCTAATCCTCACATTTCGCCTAACCCTAACCTTAACCCTAACGCTCACCGTAAGCCTAACACTCACTCTCACCCTAACACTCAACATCACCTTAACCATAACCCTAACCCTAAACTTCACCCACACTGTAACACACACCCTCACCCGAACCTGAACCCTCACCCTAAACCTAACCCTCACCCTAACCCTCACCCTAAATCTCACCTAAACCGTAATGCTAACCCGAACCTTCAGTCTCACCCTAACCCTCACCCTAACCCTTATCCTCACACTAACCCTAACCGAACCCTAACGTCACATTAAACCTAACCCTCAACCTAACCCTAACCCTCCCTCTCACCCTAATTCTTTCCCTAACCCTCACCCTAAAACTAACCATAATCCTCACCTTCACCTTAAACCTCACTGTCCCCCTAACCCTAACCCTAACCCTCACCAACACCCTCACCCTCACCCTCACCCTCACCCTAACCGTCACCCTCACCCTAAACATCACCCTAAACCTAAACCTTACCCTAAACCTAACCCTAATCTTCACCCTAACCCTAATCCTCACCTTAAACCTCACCCTCACACTAATCCTCACTGTAAACCTAACCCTAAGCCTTTCCTAACCTAAAACCTCACCCTCACCCTAACCCTCACCCTAGCCCACACCATAAACCTAACCCTAACCCTAACCCTCACCCTCACCCCCATAATCAGCCTAACCCTAACCTTAACCATAATCCTAACCCTACCCTAAACCTAACCCTCTAAATAAACCTAACCGTAACCCTAATGCTAACCCTAAATATCACCCTCAACCTAACTCTAACACTAACCCTCACCCTAACCCTAACACTAACCCTAATGCTATCCCTAAACCTCACCCTCACCCTAACCCTCACTGTAAACTTTACCATCCCCATTACCCTCACTCTAACACTAATCCTACCCCTCAGTCTAACCCTCACCCTAACCCTATCTCTAACTGTAATCCAAACACTAACCCTCACACTGAACCTCACCCTAACTCTAACCCTAACCCTAACCCTAACCCTAAGCCTATACCTAAACCTCACCCTAACCCTAACCCTAATCCTAAACCTAACCATCACCCTCACCATCACCATAACCCTAACTCTCTCTGTATTCCTAAACCTAACCCTAGCCATCACCCTAAAACTTACCCTCACACTCAACCTACCTTAAGCCTCAACCTGAACCTAACCCTCACCCTAAGCCTTACCCATGCCCTGACTCTAAACCTAACTCCAGCCCTAAATCTCACCCTAACCCTAACCCTATCCCTAACCCTCACCCTAATCCTAACACTCACACTAACCCTAACCCTAACCCTTAACCTCACCCTCACCCTAACACTAACCCTCACCCTAACCCTAACCCTAACCCTAACTCTAACCCTAACACTCACACTCACCCTAAACCTTACACTAGCACTTACTCTCACCATAACAATAACCCTAACCCTAACCTTAATTCTAACACTAACCCTAACACTAACCGGCACCCTCACCATCACCCTAACACTAATCCTCACCCTCATCCTAAAAAGTACCATCACTTTAACCCTAAACCTAACCGTCACCCACACCCTCACCCTCACCCTCACCCGAACCCTCACCCGAACCCTCACTCTCACCCTAAGCCTAACCAGAACCCTCACCCAACCCTAACTCTAACTCTAACCCACACCCTCACCCTAACCCTAACACTAACCCTAACCCTTACCCTAACCCTTAACCTAGACCTAACGCTAGCCCTACCCCTCATTCTCACACTAACCCTCACACTAAGCCTTATCCTCACACAAACCCTAACCCTAAAACTAACCCTCACACTAACCCTAACGCTCACCCTAACCATTACCCTACCCCTGACCCTAAACCTCACTCTAACCCAACCTAAAACAAATGATAACCCTAACCCTCACCCACAACCTAACCCTCAAACTAAACCTTATCCTCACACTAACCCTAACCCTAATGCTAACCCTAACCCTCACACTAACCCTAAACCTCACCCTAACCCTAACCCTACCCCTCACCCTAAACCTAACCCTGACACTCACCCTGACACTAACCCTCTACCTAACCCTCCCCCTCTCCTAATCCTCACCCTAACCTTAACCCTATCCCTTGCCTACCGAAACTCTCAGCCTCACACTCAACCTAAACCTCACCCTCACCCTAGCCCTCACCCTATCCCTAACCGTACCCCTCAACCTAACACTTACCCTCACTGTAACCCTAACCCTCACACTAACCCTAACCCTCACCCTAACCCTAACCCTACCCCCTCACACTAACCCTCACCCTAACCCTCACCCTAACCATAAACCTCACCCTCAACCTAACCCTAACCCTCACATTCAACCTAACCCTCACCGTCACCCTAACACTCAATTTAACCCTAACCCTCACCCACACCCTAACCCTCACCATCACCCGACCCCTAACCCCACCCTAACTCTAAACCTCACTCTAAACATAGCCATAACACCAACACTCACCCATATCCTAACCCTAACCCTCAACTTAACACTAACACTCACACTAACCCTCAAACTCAACCTAATCCTCACCCTAAAATTAACCCTGAACCTTACCTAACCGAAACCCTTACCCTCACCCTCACCCTTACCCTCACCCTCACCCTAGGCCTTAACCTAACCCTAACCCTAACCCTCACCCTAAATCTCCCCCTCCCACTCAGCCTAACCCTAAACCTAACCCTAATCCTAACCCTAACCCTCAACCCCATCCTCACTGTAACCCTAACACCAACGCTAATGCTGAACCTCACCCTCACCCTCACCCTCACCCTAACTCTAACCCTAAAAATAACCCTAACCCTAACCGTAACCCTCACCCACACCCTAGCCCTAACCCTAAAACTCACCCTAACCCTAATCCTAACCCTAAGCCTCACAATCACACTCACCCTAACCGTCACCCTCACGCTCACCCTCACATCACACTAACCCTAACACTAAATCTAACCCGCACCCTAACACTCACCGTCACCCTACCCTCACCCTAAACCTAACTCTCAACCACACCTTAACCCTCACGATCAATCAAACCCTGACCCTCACCCTGAAACTCACCCTCACCCTAACACTCACCCTCATAATAAACATCACCCTAACGCTAAACTTCACCCTAACCCTAACCCTCAACCTAACCCTAACCCTCACCCTAACCATAACCCTCACCCTAACCCTAACCCTCACCCTAACCAAAACTCTCAACCTCACTCTAACCATAACCCTAACACTAATCGTAACACTAAATCTCACCCTCACCTTCAAACTCCCCCTAAACCTAACCCTAAACCTAACGCTCACCCTAACCATTATCCTAACTCTAATGCTAACCCTAACCCTCACCTTCACCGTAAACCTCTCCCTAACCCTTAACCTCACCATAATCCTAACCCTAACCCTAATCCTCAGCCTAACCCTAAACCTCACACACACCTAACCCTCACCATCACCCGAACCCACATCCTCACCCTAAAATGCACACTAAGCAAAACCCTAACCCTAATCCTAAACCTAACCCTCATACTCACCCTCACACTAAACCTAACCCTAACCCTTAACCTAACCTTCACGCTCACCCTCACCGTAACACTCACCTTCACCATAAATATCAACCTAACCCTAACCCTCAGCCTAAACCTAACCCTACGCTCACCCTAAACCTAACCTTCACCCTAACGCTCACCCTATCCCTAATGCTAACCCAACACCTCACCCTCACCCTAACCCTCACCCTAACACTTCTCCTCACAATGAACCTAATCCTAAACCTCACCCTAACCCTCACACTAACCCTAATCCTCACCATATCACTAACCCTAACCCTAACCCTCAACCTAATCCTTAACCTCACTCTAACCTTAATTCTTACCCTCACGCTAAACCTCACCCTAAACATTACCCTCACCCTAACCCGCCAACTAACCCTAACCCTAAACGTACGGCGCACCGTAATCCTCACCCTAACCATAACCCTAACCCATAACCTCAACCTGAACCTAACCCTCACTCTCACCATAACCCTCAACCTAACCCTTATCTTCACATTAACCCTAATCCTCAACCTCACCCTAAGCCTCACACTAACCCTTATCATCACCCTATCCCTAACCCTAACCCTAACCCTCACCCTAACCTCAACCTAACCCTAAACCTCACCCTCACCCTAAACCTCACCCTAAACCTTACCCTCACCCTAACCTGCAAACTTACCCTAACCCTAAAACTACGGCTCACCCTAGCCCTCCCCCTAACCATAACCCTAACCTTAACCCTCACACTAACCCTAACTTTCACCCTCACCCTAACCCTGCCCCTAATCCTTACGCTCACACTAACCCTATCCCAAACTCTCACCCTAACTCTAATTCTCAACAGAACATTCACCCTCACCCTAACCCTCACCTCACACTAGACCTCAACATAACCATAACCCTCATGCTCACCGTAACCCTAATGCTAAAATTAACCCTCAACCTCACCCTAAAACTTGCCCTAACCCTTACCCTCACCATAACCCTATCCCTCCCCCTTACCCTAACTCTCACCCTAACCCTTTCCCTCACCTTAACCCTAACCCAGCCCTAAACCTATCCCTAACCCTAACCCTCACCCTAATCCTAAGACTAATCCTAACCCTCAGCCTCACCATAAACCTCACCCTAAACCTTACCCTCACCCTAAACCTAAACCTAACCCTCAGCCTAACCCTTATACTAATCCTAACCCTAACCCTAACCCTCAACTTAACCTTAACCCTAACCCTAACCCTAACACTCACACTAACCTTAACCCTCACCTTGACCCTCAACCTCACCCTCAGCCTAAGCCTAACCCTAATCCAAAACCTAACCCTTAACCTCATTCTCACCCTAAATCTAAACCTAACCATAACCATCACCCTCACCCTAACCCTCACCCTCATCCTCCCCCTCACCCTTACCCTCTGCTTAACCCTTATCCTCACACTAACTCTAACTCTAAACCTAACCCTCACCCTAACCCTCACCCCAACACTAACCCTAATCCTCACCTTAACCCTCACCCTAACCCTAACCCTAATGATCACACTAACCCTAATCCTCATCCTAAAGCTAACCCTCACCGTCACCCTAACCCTTACCCTAACCCTAAGCCTAAACCTCACCGTCAGCCTAACCCTCATCCTAACTCTAACCCTAACGCTCACCCTCAGCCTCAACCTAACCCTCACACTCACCCGAAACCTACCCTAAATCTAACCCTACCTTCTCCCTACCCCTCATCCTAACCCTAACGCTAACCATAACCCTCAACCTAACCCTAACCCTACCCCTAATGCTAAACCTCACCCTAACCCTAATCCTCACCCACACCCTAACCCTCACCCTCAACCGAACCCTCATCCTCAACTGAACCCTCATCCTCAGCCTAACCCTCACCCTCACTCTAAACATCACCCAAACCCTAACCCTCACCCTAACCCTAACACAAACCCTAATCCATACACTCACACTCACAGTAACCCACACCCTAACGCTTATTCTCACCCTAACACTAACCTTCAACCTAACCCTAACCAAAACCCTCACACTAACCATAACCCTCACTCTAATCCTAACCCTTACCCTGACCCAAACTTTCACTCTCACCCTGACCCTCACCCTCAGCTTAACCCTAACCCTAATCCTATTCCTAATCCTAAACCTCACACTCACCCTAAACCTAATCTTTACCCTAAACCTCACCTTCCCTCTCACCTGATCCCTAACCCTCACCCTCACCCTAAACATCACCCTAACCCTAAGTCTCACTCTAACCCTAACCCTGACCCTGAACCTAACCTCAGCTTAATCCTCATCCTCACCCTAATCCTCACACTAACCCTAAACTTTACTTAGCCGAAACCCTCACCCTCACCCTCAGCCTAACTCTCACCCTCACACAAGCCCTCAACCTAACCCTAACTTTAACCCTAAACATCAGCCTCAACCTCCCCTTCCTCAGCCTTAACCTAAACATAACCCTAATACTAACCCTGACCGTCAACCCCACCCTCACCTTAACCCTAACCCTAACTCTAACAATAACCCTCACCCTCATTCTAACCCTAATCTTAACCCTAACAATAACTCTAACCCTAATCCTAAAACTCACCCTAACCCTAATCCTAACACTTACCCTCAACCTTACCCTCACCCTCATTCTAAGCCTCACCCTCACGCTGACCCTCACCATCACACTAAATCTCACAAAATCCCTAACCCTCACCCTAGCCCTAACCCTAACCCTCACCCTCACTTTCCCCCTCACCTTCAGCCTAACCCTAACTCTAACATTAATCCTAAACTAACCTCACTCTCACTCTCATCCTACCCCTCACCCTCAACCTCACCCTCACCCTCACACTAAACCTCAACCTCACCCTAAACATCACCTTAACCCTAACCCTTACACTGAACCTAACCCTAACGCTCAGCCTAAACCTCATCCTCAAACTAACCCTCACCCTAAACATTATCCTCACACTAACCCTAACCCTAACCCTAACCCTAACCTTCACACTAACCCTAAAACTCACCCTAACCGTATCACGACACCTGACCATAACTCTCACCCTAAAGCTAACCCTAATCCTAACACTCACCCTAACCCTAACTCTAAACCTAACCGTCACCCTCACCCTGATCCTCACCATCACCCTAACACTCACCCTAAACCTAACCCTCACCCTAAACCTAACCCTCAACCTTAACCTAACCCTCACCCTGACCCTCACCCTAACCCTAAAGCTAGCCCTCACCCTAACCCTTACTTTAACCCTAAACTGTACCCTAAACCTAACCCTCATCCTAACACTAACCCTCATCCTAACACTAACCCTCACACTAACCCTAACCCTAGCCCTCACCCTCAACCTAACCCTAACACTCATCCTAACCCTAACCTTAAACCTAAACCTCACACTAAACCTAAACCTCACTCTAACCCTAATCCTCACAGAAAACATAACAGTCATTCTATCCCTAACCCTATCCCACAGCCTAACCCTCACCCTAAACCTAACCCTAACCCTAATCCTCATCCTCTCCCTAACCTTAACCCTAACCCTCACCCTAACCCTAATGCTAACCCTAACCCTCACCCTCACACTAATCCTCAACCTAACCCATAGCCTCACCCTAACCCTCACCCTCACCCTCACCCTAACCCTAACCCTCACCCTAACCCTCACTCTTACAGTCACCCTCACCCTCAGCCAAACCATATCCCTAACCCTCACCCTAACACTCATCCTATACCTCACCCTCAAACTAACCCTAAACCAAACCCTAACCCTCACCCTAAACCTCACCGTAACCCTAACACTAACCCTAACATTCAATCTCACAATAAACCTCACCCTATACCTTACCCTCACCATAACCGTAACCCTAACCCTAACCCTAATCCTCAACCACACCTTAACCTTCACCCTCACCCCAACCGTCACCCTCACCCTCATCCTCATCCTCACCCTAACCCTCTCCATCACCCTAAACATCACACAAACCCTAACCCTCAACCTGACCCTAACCCTAACCTTCACCCTAACCCTAACACTAACTCTCAAGATAATACTCATCATAAACCTAACCCTGACATAAAAGAAAATCTCACCCTAACCCTCACACTAACCCTCACCCTCACCCTAGCCCTCACCCTAACCCTAACCCGATCCCTTACCCTCAACTTCACCATAACCCTCACCGTAACCCTTACCCTCACCCTAACCCTAACCCTAATCATAACCCTCACACTATCCCTTACCCTCACCCTCACCCTAACCCTAACCCTAACCCTATCACCCGCACACTGACCCTCACCCTCACCCTAACCCTAACCCTATTCCTAATCCTAACCCTCACAATCACCCTCAACCTAAACCTAACCCTAACCTGAACCCTCACCCTCACCCTCACCCTCACCGAACAGTCACCCTCACCCTAAACATCACCCTAACCCTAATCCTAAGGTAAACGAAACCCTCACCCTCACACTAACCCTCACCCTCACCCTAGCCCTAACCTTAACCATAACCATAACACATACCCACACCCTAACCCTCACCCTCATCCTCACTCTAACCCTAATCCTAACCCTAATGCTCACCCTAACCCTCTCCCTAACCCTAAATGTAACCCTAACCCTCAACCTCATCCTAACCCTCAAGCTCAACGGAACACTCACCCTCACCCTAAACCATACTCTCACAACAGTCATCACCCTAACGCTAACCCTCAACTTAACCCTAACCCTAACCCCCACCCTAACCCTAATCCGTACCCTAACGCTCACCCTAACCCTTACCCACAATATAATACTAACACTCACCCTCAACCTTACCATCACCCTAACCCCTACCCTCACCCTAACCCTCACACTAACCCTCACACTAACCCTAACCCTCACCCTCGCCCTAACGCTCACCCTAACATTTACCCTCACCCTCACCCTAACCCTCACCCTAACCTTTACCCTGACCCTAACCCTAACCCTAACCCTAAACCTGACCCTCACCCTAACCCTAAACCTAACCCTTATCCTATCCCTAAACCTGACCTTAACACTCACCCTAACCTTAACCCTAACCATCACACTAACCCTAACCCTAACCCCCACCCTCACCCTCAGGCTAACTCTAATACTAAACCTAACCCTCACCCTCACCCTAACTCTAACCATAAACCTAACCCTAACCCTTACCTTAACCCTCAACCTCACCCAAATCCTCAACCTAACCTTACCTTAACCCTTACCTAAACTAAACCCTTACCCACAGCCTCACCCTAACCCTTACCCTCACACTAGCCCACAACCTAACCCAAACCCTAAACCTAACCTTCACACTAACCTTACCATAACCCTCAGGATAAACCTTATCCTATCCCTAAACCTAAAACATAACTTCACCCTAACCAAACCCTAACCCTAACCCTAACCCTCACCCTCATCCTCACTCTAACACTAATTCTAACTATAATGCTCACCCTACACCTCTCCCTAACCCTAAATGTAACCCTAACCCTCATCCTCATCCTAACCCTCAAGCTCACCTGAACACTCACCCTCACCCTAAACCATACTCTCACAACAGTCATCACCCTAACCCTAACCCTCACCCTAACCCTAACTTCAGCTTAACCCTCACCCTCAACCTAATCCTCACCCTAACCTTAACCATAAGGTAAATGAAACCCTCACCATCACACTAACCCTCACCTTCACCCGAGCCCTAACCCTAACCCTAACCATAACACTTACCCACACCCTAATCCTCACCCTCATCCTCACTCTAACCCTAATCCTAACCGTAATGATCACCCTACCCCTCTCCCTAACACTAAATGTAACACTAACCCTCACCCTCATCCTAACCCTCAAGCTCAACTGAACACTCACACTCACCCTAAAACATACTCTCACAACATTCGTGAACACTCACCCTAACCCTCACCCTAACCCTCACCCAACCCTCACACTAACCCTAACCCTCACCCTCACCCTAATGCTCACCCTAACCTTTACCCTCACCCTCACCCTAACCCTCACCATAACCTTTACCCTGACCCTAACACTAACCCTAACCCTAACCCTAAACCTAACCCTCAACCTAACCCTTATCCTAAACCTAAACCTAACCCTAACCCTCACCCTAACCCTAACCCTAATCCTCACACTAACCCTAACCTTAACCCTCAGCCTAACACTCATCCTAACCCTAACCCTAATCCTAACCTTCACCCTAACCGTAACCCTACCCATAAAACTCACGCTAACCCTAACCCTCACCCTCACCCTCAGGCTAACTCTAATACTAAACCTAACCCTCACCCTCACCCTATCTCTATCCCTAAACCTAACCCTAACCCTCACTTTAAACCTCAACCTCACCCTAATCCTCAACCTAACTTTACCTTAACCCTTACCTAAACTAAACCCTTACACTCACTCTCACCCTAACACTCACCCTCACACTAGTCCACACCCTAACCCTAACCCTAAACCTAATCTTCACACTAACCCTAACCATAACCCTCAGGATAAACCTTATCCTAACCCTAAACCTAAAACAAAACTTCACCTTAACCAAACCCTAAACCTAACCCTAACCCTAACCGCACACTAAACCTAACACTATCCCTAACACTAACCCTCAGCCTAACCCTAACCCTAACCCTAACCCTCACCCTAAACCTAATCCTAACCCTAACCCTCAACCTAAATGTAAACCTCACCCTCATCCTCACCCTCACCCTCAGCCTAAACCTAGTGCTAACCCTAATCCTAACCCTCACCCTAACCCTAACCCTCACCCTAACCTTTACCCTCACCCTCACCCTAACTCTCACCCTAACCTTTACCTGACTCTAACCCTAACCCTAAACCTAACCCTCGAACTAACCCTAAACCTAACCCTCAACCTAACCGTTATCCTAAACCTAAAGCTAACCCTAACCCTCACACTAACACTAACACTAACCCTAACCTTCACACTAACCCAAACCCTAACCCTAAGCCTAACGCTCATCGTAAACCTAACCCTAACCCTAACACTCACCCTAACCCTACCCCTAACCCTAACACTCACCCTGAACCTAACCCTCACCCTCACCATCAGGCTAACTTTAATACTAACCCAAATACAAACCCTCACCCTCACCCTAACTCTAACCATAAAGCAAACCTAACCCTCACACTTACCCTCACCCTATCCCTAAACCTATCCCTAACCCTCACCCTAAACCTAACCCTAAGCCTAACCCTCACACTAAACCTCACCCTAACCCTTACCCTCACTATAAATCTAAATCTAAACCTAATAATCACCCTAAACATAACCCTCAACTACACTCTAACCCGGACCCTGACCCGATCCCTCACTGACACCCTAACACTCTTCCTAACCCTAACCCTAATCCTAAACCTAAGCCTCACCCTCAAAGTCACCCTAACCATGCACCTAACGCTAACCCTCACCTAAAACCTCACCCTAATCTTCACCCTAACCCTAACCCTAACCCTACCCTTCACCATAACACTCATAGTAACCCTAACCCTAATACTAAACTTCAACCTAACCCTAACCCTAGCCCTAACCCTCACCCTCACACTAAACCTAAACCTAACGCTAAAACTCAACCTAACACTAAACTTCACCCACATCCTAAATCTCACCCACACTTGAACCCTCAACCTCTCCCTCACACTAAACATCACCCAAACCCTAACCCGCAACCTAACCCTTGCCCTAACACTAACCCTAACCCTAACCCTAACCCTAACCTCAGCGTAACCATAACCCTGACATAAAGCAAACCCTCACACTCACTCTAACCCTCACCCTAACCCTCACCATCCCCCTAACCATAACCCTATCCATCAACGTCACCCTCACCCTCACCCTCAGCCTAAAACTTACTCTAACCCTAACCCTCACCCTCACCCTCACCCCAAGCCTAACCCTAACCCTAACCCTCACCCCAACCCCAACCCTAACCCTCACCCTAACACTAACCTTCATCCTCACCCACACCCTAATCCTAACCCTAAAGCTAATCCTAACCCTCACCCTCACCCTAAACTTCACCCTAACCCTTACCCTGACCCTCACCCTAACCCTAAACCTAATACTCAGCCTAAACCTTATCCTAACCCTAAACCTAAAACTAAACTTCACCCTAACCAAACCCTAACCCTAACCCTAACCCTAACCCTCACACTAACCTTAACCTTAACCCTGAGCCTAATGCTCATCCTAACACTAACCCTAACCCTAACCCTAACCTTCACCCTAAAACTAACCCTAACCCTCACCCTAACCGTAAACCTCACCCTCAAACTCACCCTCACCCTCAGCCTAAACCTATTGCTAACCCTAACCCTAACCCTCACCCTCAACCTAACTCTAACCCAAAACCAAACTCTCCCCCCGCCCCCTCACACTCAGTCTAACCCTCACTCTAACCCTAACCCTCACCCTCAACATCACCCTCACCCTCAGCCCAACCCAAGTCCTTACTCTAATCCTAACCCTCAACCTATACCTGAACCTAACCCTAACCCTAATCCTAACGATCACCATAACCCTCACCCTCACCACAGTCCACACCCTAAACCTAACCCTAAACCTACCCTCACACTAACCCTAGCCCTAACACACAGCCTAAACCTGAACCCAACCCTAAACCTAAAATTAACCATCACCATAACCAAACCCAAACCCTAACCCTAACCTATCCCTAACCCTCACACTAACCCTAACCCTAACACTCAGCCTAACGCTCATCCTAAACCTAACCCTAACCCTAAAACTCAACCTAACACTCATTCTAACCCTAACCTTAACACTAACCCTAAAACTAACCCTCAATTTAACCCTCCCCTAACACTAATTCTAACCCTAAACCTCACCCTCACCCTAACCCTAATCCTACCACTAACCCTAAACCTCACCCTAACTCTCACCCTAACGCTCACCCTCAGCCTAAACATCACCCTAACCTTAACCCACACCCTAACCCTAACCCTAAACCTCACCATAAACCTCACGCTAACCCTAACCCTCACCCTAACCATAACCCTACACCTCACCCTACCCCTCACCCTAACCCTTACCCTCACCCTAACCCAAACCCTAACCCTCACCCTCACACTAGACCTCAACCTTACACTAATCCTAACCATAACCCTAAACCTAAACCTAAACCTTACCCTCACCCTCACCCTCACCCTCACCCTAACCCTAAACCTAAACCTCACACTCACTCTAACCCTAACCCTAACACTAATGCTAACACTAAGCCTCACCCTCACCCTAACCCTTACCCTCACCCTCTCCCTCACCCTTACCCTAAACCTACCCTTTCAGCCTAACCTTCACCTTAACCCTTACCTTCACTATAAACCTAACACTAACCCTAATGCGCATACTAACCCTAAAACTAACCCGAACCCTAACCCTCACTTTAACCCTTTCCCTAATCCTAACCCTGACCCTAACCCTCACACTAATGCTAACACTAAACCTAAACCTCACCCTCACCCTAACCCTCACTGTCACCTTAACACTCAACATCACCATAATCCTCACCCTAACCCTAACCCTCACAGTAAACCTCACCCTAACCCTTACCCTCACCATAACCTTAACCCTAATCCACACCCTAAACCTCAACTTCACCATCACCCTCACCCTCAACCTAACCGTAATCCTAACATTCACCCCAACCCTAACTCTCATCCTAACCCTCGCCCTCAACCTAGCCCTCACCCTAGCCCTCACCCTAAGCCTAACCCTAACCCTCACCCTCACCCTCAACCTCAGCCTCACCCTAAACCTAAACCTAATCCTAACCCTATTCCTCACCCTCACCCTCACTCTAAACCTAACCGTAAACCTAATGCTAACCCTAAACCTCTCCCTCACTTTAACCCTAATCCTAAACCTCACCCTAACCCTAATCCTAAGCCTAATGCTATACCTAACCCTAACCCTCACTCTAACACTAATGGTAACCCTAATACTCAACCTCACCCTAAACCTCACCCTAAACCTTACCCTCATCCTAACCCTCACGTAACCCTAAAACTAAACCTAACCCTCACACAAACACTCACCCTAAACCTTACACTAAACCTAT
Organism: Dipodomys merriami; assembly: GCF_024711535.1. Classification (NCBI taxonomy): domain Eukaryota; kingdom Metazoa; phylum Chordata; class Mammalia; order Rodentia; family Heteromyidae; genus Dipodomys; species Dipodomys merriami. Next base: position 153,107 of record NW_027202459.1, on the reverse strand, counting down.
CCCTCACCCTAACCCTCAATATGTCCCTTATCCTCACATTAACCCTAACCCTAACCCTACACCTCACCCTAACGCTAACACTGAACTCAACCCTAACACTAACCCACACCCTTACCCTACACCTAACCCTCATCCAAATGCACACCCTAACCCTAACACTAACTCTATCCTGCAACCTGATCCTAACCCTCACCCTAACGCTTACCCTCACCCTAACCCTAAGCGTCACACTAAACCTAACCCTCACACTAACTCTAGCCATAATCCTCAGCCTAACCCTCATCCTAACCCTAAACCTAACCCCCAACCTAACCCTAATCCTAAACATTACCCTAACCCCAACCCTCACCCTCACCCTCACCCTAAACATCACCCTAACCCTAACCCTAACCCTAACCCTCACCTTAACCCTAAAACTCACCTTCAACCTCAGCCTAATCCTCACCCTAAACCTAACCCTAACCCTAACCCTTTCCTAACTGAAAACTGCACCCTCACAGTAACCCTCAACCTCACCTTAGCCCTCACCCTAAGCCTAACCCTAACCCTCACCCTCACCCTCAAACTCATCCTCAACCTCAGCCTCACCCTAACCCTAAACCTAAACCTAAACCTAACCCTCAACCTCACCCTCACTCTAACCCTAATGTTAAACCTAATGCTAACCCTAACCATAAACCTATCCCTAACCCACACCCTAACCCTAACCATAATCCTCACCCTAATCCTAATCCTAACCCTAACCCTAACCCTCAACCTAAACCTAACCCTAAACATTACCCTAAACCTAACACTCACCCTCACCCTCACCCTCACCCTCACCCTCAGCCTAACACTAACCCTAACCCTAATCCTAACCCTAACACTCACCTTCACACTCACCCTAACTGGAACCCTAACCATAACCTAAACCTCCCCCTAACCATAAACCTATCCCTAACCCACACTCTAACCATAAATATCACCCTAACCCTAACCCTAACCCTCACACTCACCCTAACCCTAAACCTCACCCTAACTCTCGCCTTAACCCTAACGCTAAGCCTAACCCTCACCCTCAACCTAAACCTCACCCTAACCCATACCCTCACCATAACCCTAAGGGTAACCCTAACCTTAATCCTCACACTCACCCTAACCCTCACCCTCACCCTATCACTCACCCTAACCCTAACCCTCACCATCACCCTAAACTTCACCGTCACCTTATCCCTCAACCTAACCCTAACCGTCACCCACACCCTAACACTCACACTCACCTGAACCCTCACCCTAAACCTAACCCTAGCCCTCACCCCAACCATAATGCTCACCTAACCCTAAATTTATCCCTCACACTCACCCTAACCCTAACCCTAACCCTTACCCTAACCCTCACCCTAACCCTTAATCTAACCCTAACACTCACTCTCACCCTAATCCTCAACCTAACCCTTATCCTTACACCAACCCTAACCCTAACCTTCACACTAACCCTAATCCTCACCCTATCCCTAACCATAACCCTCACCCTAACCCTCAACCTAACCCTAACCCTAACCCTCATCCTAATCCTAACCTTAACCCTAACAGTCACCCTCACCCTAACTCTCACCAACACACTAACACTCAACCTCACCCTCACCCTCACTCTCACCCTAACCCTCACCAACACCCTAAACCACACCCTCAACCGAATCCTCACTCTCACCCTCACCCTCACCATAAACATCACCCTAACCCAAACCTAACCCTAACCCTCACCCTCACCCTAACTGTCATCCTAACCCTTATCCTCACCCTAACACTAACCCTAACCCTAAACCTCACCCTAACCCTAACCCTCACCTGAACCCTCACTCTCACCTTCACCCTCACCCTAAACATCACCCTAACCCTAAACCTCACGCTAACCCTAACCCTAACCCTCACCCTCACCCTAACCCTCACCTTAAAGCTCACCCTCACACAAATCCTCACCCTAAACCGAACAATAAACATTTCCTAACAAAAAATATCACCCTCACCCTAGTCCTCACCCTAAACCTAACCCTAAACTTAATCTTCACCCTCACTCTCACCCTCACCCTCAGCCAAACCTAACCCTACCCTAATCCTAACCCTAACCCACACCCTCACCCTACCCTCACCTGCAACCTAACCCCAACAATAACCCTAACCCTCACCCTAACACTGAACCTCAACCTCACCGTCATCCTAAACCTAATCCTAACCCTAACTCTAATCCTAACCCTCACCCTCAAACTAACCCTCACCCTAACCCTTACCCCCACCTTCACCTAACCCTAACCCTAACCCTCACACTAACCCGAACCCTCACCCTAACCATACCACTAACCCTTACCCTTACCCTCACCCTAACCCTAAACCTAACAGTAACCCTAAACCTAAACCTAATCCTCACACTAACCCTAACCCTCACCCACACATTAACCCGAACGCTCACCCAAACCCTCACCCTAACCCTAACCCTAAACCTAACCCTAACACTACCACTAAACCTAAACCTCACCCTAACTGTAACCCTACACATCAGCCTAAATCTCACCCTAAACCTAACCCTAACCCTAATCCTTACCCTATCCCTAAATAAAACCCTAACCCTCACACTCACCTAGCCCTCACCCTAACCCTACCCCAAAACCTAACCCTCACACTAAACCTAACCCTCACCCTATCCCTAACCCTTCCCCTCAGCCTAAGACTCACCCTAACCCTAACCCTAAACCTAATCCTCACCCTATCCCTAACCCTAACCCTAACCCACACACTCACCCTAGCCCTCAGCCTAACCTCATCCTAACCCTATCCCTAAACTTAAACCTCACCCTCATCCTAACCCTCACCCTATCCCTTACCCCTAACCTAATCCTATCCCTGACCCTAACCTTAACCCTAAAACTCACACTAACCCTAACCCTCACCCTAACCCTAACCCTACCCCACAGCCTAATCCTCATCCTAACCCTAAACCTAATCCTATCCCTCAACCTAACCCTAACCCTAACCTTAACCCTCACCCTCACCCAAAACCTAACCCTCACCCTCACCCTCACACTCACCCTCAGCCTAACCCTAACACTAACCCTAATCCTAAACCTAACCCTCACCCACAGCCTCACCCTAACTCTAACCCGAACCCTAACCATTAACCTCCCCCTTCACCCAAACCCTCACCGAACCCTCACTCTCAAGCTACGGCTCACCCTCACCTTAACCCTAAACCTAACCCTCAACCTAACCCTAAACCTCACCCTCACCCTCAAACTCACGCTAACCCTAAGCCTCACTGTTACCCTAAACCTCACCCTAACCCTTAACCTTACACTAACCCTAACCCTCACACTAAACCTAAGCCTCACCCTCACCCTTACCCTAACCCTACCCTCACCCTAACCCTCAACCTAACCGTAACGCTCACCCTCACCCTAACCCTAACCCTAACCCTAACCCTCACCCTCACCCTAACCCTCACCCTCACCCTCAAACTCATACTAACCCTAAACCTCACACTAAACCTAACCCTCACCCTCACCCTAACCTTAACCCTACCCCTCACCCTATCCCACACCCTCAACCTAGACCTCACCCCTAACCTAATCCTAACCCTGACCCTAATCTTAACCCTAAAACTCACACTAACCCTAACCCTCACCCTGACCCTAACCCTACCCTACAGCCTAACCCTCATCCTAACCCTCACCCTAACCCTATCCCTCACCCTAACCCTAACTTTAATATTAACCCTAACCCTCACCCAAAACCTAACCCTCAACCTCACCCTCACCCTCACCCTCACCATCACCCTAACTCGAAACCTAACTGTACCTCTCACCCTCACCCTAACCCTAACCCTAACCCTAACCCTCACCTTAACCCTCACCCTAATACTAACCCTGATCCTAACCCTCACCCTAAAGCTAACACTAAACCTAAACCTCACCCTCACCCTAACCCTCAGCATCACCCTAACCCTCACCCAAACACGAACCCTCACCTCAACCTAATCCTCACTCTCACCCTAACTGTAAACCTAACCCTAATCCTCTCCCTAACCCTCAACCTCACCCTCACCTTAAGGCTAACCCTAACCCTAATCCTAAACCTAACCCTCACCCTAACCCTAACCCTAACACTAATCCTAAACCGAACCCTCACCTTCAGCCTAAAACTACCTCTAAACATCACCCTCACACTCAACCTTACCCTATCCCCATCCCTAAGCCTTAGCCTAACCCTAACCCTCACCCTACCCCTAACCATAACACTCACCCTCACCCTCACCCTAACCCTAACAATAACCCTATCCCTCACACTAACCCTTATCCTCACACTTAACCTAAACCTAACCCTAAACCTCACCCTAATCCAAACCCTAACACTAACCCAATCCCTAAACCTAACTGTAACCATCACCCTCATGCTAACCCTCATCCACACCCTAATCCTCACCCTCACCCGAATCCTCACCCTTACCCTCACCCTCACCCTCACCCTAAACATCACCCTAAACCTAACCCTCACTGTAACCCTAATCATAAACCTCAACTTCACCCTCACCCTCAGCCTAACCCTAGTCCTTAACCTAATCATAATACTCACCCTGACCCTAACCCTCACCCTAACCCTTACCCGATCCTTCACCTAACCCTAAACCTAACCCTCACACTAACCCGAACCCTCACCCTAACCATAAAACTAACCCTAACCCTTACCCTCACCCTAATCCTAACCCTAACAGTAACCCTAACCCTAAAGCTAGTCCTCACACTAACCCTAACCCTCACCCACTACTTAACCCGAAACCTCACCTGAACCCTCACCCTAACCCTAACCCTAAACCTAACCCTAACACTCCCACTAAACCTAACCCTCACCCTAACTGTAACCCTACCCATCAGGCTAAACCTCAGCCTAACCCTAAACCTAACCCTAATCCTACACCTAATCCTCACACTCACACTCACCCATTCCCTAACCCTAACATTCACCCTCACTCTAAGGCTAAGCCTAACCCTCACCCTCACCCTCAACCAAACCCTTAACCTCACCTTAACCCTAACCCTAACCCTCACCCTAACCCTAAAACTACTCCTCAAACTAACCCTAACCCTAACCCTCAACCCAACCATGATGCTAACACAAATGCTCACTCTCAACCTAACCCTTAGATTAACCCTTACCCTCAACATAACCCTATCCCTCACCCTCTCCTTAACCCTCACCTTACCCCTTCCCCTCCCCCTAAACCTCACCCTACCCCAAACCCTAACCCTAACCCTAACGTTCACCCTAACCCTCACACTAACTCTAACCCTAACCCTCACTCTAACCCTCACCCTAACCCTAAACCTAACCCTAACCCTGACCCTCACCCTAGCTGTCATCCTAACCCTTACCCTCACCCTAACCCTAAACCTAAACCTCATAATAACCCTAAAACTACCCCTCAGCCTAACCCTAACCCTAACCCTCAACCCAACCCTGATGCTAACACAAATGCTCACTCTCAACCTAACCTTTAGATTAACCCTTACCCTCACCATAACCCTATCCCTCACACTCTCCTTAACCCTCACACTACCCCTTCCCCTCCCCCTAAACCTTACCCTACCCCAAACCCTAACCCTGACCCAAACCTTCACCCTAAGCTTCACCCTAACCCTCACCCTAACCCTAACCCTAACCCTCACCCCAACCCTCACCCTAACCCTAACGCTAACCCTAACCCTCACCCTCACCCTGTCATCATGATCCTTACCCTCACCCTAAACCTAAACCTAACCCTAACCCTAACCCTCACCCTAACCCTAACCCTCACCCGAACCCTCAGTCTCACCTTCACCGTCACCCTAAACATCAACCTAACCCTAACCCTCACCCTAACCCTAACCCTAACACTGACCCTATCCCTAACCCTCACCTTAAACCTCACCCTCACCCTAATCCTCACCCTAAACCTAACCCTAAACTTTTCCTAAACAAAAACATCACCCTCACATTAGTCCTCATCCTAAACCTAACCCTAACCTTAATCCTCACCCTCACCCTCACCTTCACCCTCAGCCTCAGCCTCAGCCTCACCCTAACCCTAAACCTAATCCTAACCCTAACCCTGACCCTGACCCTCACTCTAACCGTAACCCTAACCTGCACCCTAGCCCTAACCCTAACCCTAACACTCAACCTAATCCTAAACCTAACCCTAATGCTAACCCTAACCCTCACCTTCACCCTAATTCTGACCCTAACCCTTACCCATACCCTCACCCTCACTCTCAACCTAACCTTAACCCTTATCTTCATGATAAACCTATCCCTCACCCACAATGTAACCCTCACCCTAACCCTTACGCTCACCCTTACGCTCACCCAACCCTAACCCGAACCCTAACCCTCACACTAACCCCCATCCTAACCTTCACCCTAACCCTAACGCTAACCCTAAACCTCAGTATTAACCTAAACGTAACCCTAACACTTACGTAACCGAGACCCTCACCCTCATCCTCACTCTCACCCTCACAATCAACCTAAGCTTTACCATAACCCTAATAGCAACCCAAACACTTACCCTCACCCTAAACCTAACCCTAAACCTAACCCTCACCGTCACTCTCCCACTCAGCCTCACCCTCACCTTAACCCTCACAGTCACCCTCACACTAACCCTCAACCTCACCCTAAACATCACACTAACCCTAACCCTCACACTAACCCTTATCCTAAACCTAACCCTAACGCTAACATTCACACTAACCCTAACACTCACCCTAACCCTATCCCGACACCTCACCCTGACTCTCGTCCTAACCCAAACACTCAACCACACCCTAAACCTCACTCTCACCCGAACACTCACCCTCACACTAACACTCACTCTCAACCGAACCCTCACCCTCACCCGAACCCTACCCCTCACACTAACCCTAACACAAAGCCGAATTCCAAAACCTCACACTCACCCTAAGGCTTACCCTCATCCTAACCCTTACCCTCACCCTAACTCTAACCAGAAACCTCACACTAACCTTAACCCTCAATCTAAACCTAACCCTAAAATTGACCATAACCTTGACCCTCACCCTGACCCTCACACTCAGTTTAACACTAACCCTAATCCTATTCCAAATCCTCACCCTCACCCTCACCCTAAACCTAACCCTAACCCTAACCCTCACCCTCACCCTAACCCTCAACCTCACCCTAAACATCTCCCTAACCCTAACCCTCACCCTAACCCTAAAACTAACCCTCACCCTGAACCTAACCTCAGCTTAATCCTCATCCTCACCTTAATCCTCACCCTAACCCTAACCTTTATCTGACCAAAACCCTCACCCTCAACCTCAGCCTAACCCTCACCCTCAACCAAGCCCTCACCTTAACCCTAAACTTAAACCTAACACTCACCCTCAACCTCCCCTTCCCCATCAGCCTTACCCTAACCATAACCCTAAGACTAACCCTTACCCTCAACCCCACCCTCACCTAACCCTAACCCTAACCCTAACAATAACCCTCACCCTCATCCTAACCTTAACCCTAACAATAACTCTAACCCTAGCCCTAACCCTAAAACTCACCCTAACCCTAATCCTATCCCTAACCCTCAACCTCACCCTCACCATCATTCTAACCCTCACCTTCCCGCTGACCCTCACCATCACACTAACCCTCACACTAACCCTAACCCTCACACTAGCCCTAACCCTAACCCTCACCCTCATTTTCCCCCTCGCCCTCAGCCTAACCCTAACTCTAACCCTAAACCTAAACTAAACTCACGTTCACCCTAACCCTCACCCCCAGCCTCACCCTCAACCTCACCCTCACACTAACCCTCAACATCACCCTAAACATCACCTTAACCCTAAACCTCACACTGAACCTAACCCTAACGCTCACTCTAACCTTCGCCCTCAAACTAACCCTCACCCTAAACATTATCCTAACACTAACCCTACCCCTACCCCTAACCTTCACACTAACCCTAACCCTCAGCCTAACTGTATCCCGACACCTCACCCTAACTCTCACCATAAACCTAACCCTAACCCTAACCTTAACCCTAACCCTCACCCTAAACCACACCCTAACCCTTACTCTCACCATAACCTTAACCCTAACCCACACCCTAACCCTCACTTGAACCCTCACCCTCACCCTCACCCTAACCGTAACCCTGACCCTCACCCCAACCCTAACCCTCACCCTAACCCTAACTCTAACCCTCACCCTCAACTGAACCCTAACCCGAACTCTAACCCTATACCTCAGCCTAACCCAAACTCTAAACCTAACCCTAACACTTACTCTCATCCTAATCCTCACCCTAAGCCTTTTCCTCACACTAACCATAAACCTAACCCTCACCATCACCCTAACCCTCACCCTCACCCTAACCCTCACCTACACCCTAACCCTCACCTTCACCCTCACCCTCACCCTAAACATAACCCTAAACATCACCCAAAACCTAAAGCTCAGCCTACCGCTAACCCTAACCCTCATCTTAACCCTAAACCTCACCTTCAACCTCACCCTCAGCCTAATCCTCACCCTAAAACTAACCCTAACCCTTTCCTAACAGAAAACCACACCCTCACTCTAACCCTCACCCTAACCCTCGCCCTCACTCTAGCCCTCACCCTAACCCTAAACCTAATCCTAACCCTAATCCTCACCCTCACCCTCACTCTAATCCTAACCCTCAACCTCACCCTAAAACTAACCCTAACCCTAACCCTCACCCTCACCCTCACCCTAACCCTCAACCTCACCCTAAACATCTCCCTAACCCTAACCCTCAACCTAACCCTAACACTAACCCTCACCCTGAACCTGACCTCAGCTTAATCCTCATCCTCAGCCTAATCCTCACCCTAACCCTAAACTTTACCTAACCAAAACCCTCACCCTCACCCTCAGCCTAACCCTCACCCTCACCCAAGCCCTCACCTTAACCCTAAACTTAACCCTAACACTCACCCTCAACTTCCCCTTCCCCATCAGCCTTACCCTAACCATTACCCTAAGATTAACCCTAACCCTCAACCCCACCCTCACCTAACCCTAACCCTAACCCTAACAATAACCCTCACCCTCATCCTAACTTTAACTCTAACAATAACTCTAACCCAAGCCCTAACCCTAAAACTCACCCTAACCCTAATCCTAACCCTAACCCTCAAACTCACCCTCACCATCATTCTAACCCTCAACTTCACGCTGACCCTCACCATCACACTAACCCTCACACTAACCCTAACACTCACCCTAGCCCTAACCCTAACCCTCACCCTCACCCTCAGCCTAACCCTAACTCTAACCCTAAACATAAACTAAACTCACCTTCACCCTAACCCTCACCCTCAGCTTCACCCTCACCCTCACCCTCACCCTCACACTAACCCTCAACATCACCCTAAACATCACCTTAACCCTAAACCTCACTCTTAACCTAACCCTAACGCTCACTCTAACCCTCACCTTCAAACTAACCCTCACCCTAAACATTATCCTAACACTAACCCTACCCCTACCCCTAACCTTCACACTAACCCTAACCCTCAGCCTAACTGTATCCCGACACCTCACCCTAACTCTCACCCTAACCCTATCCCTAATCCTAACACTCAGTCTAACCCTAACTCTAAACCTAACCCTCACCCTCACCCTAACCCTCACTATCACCCTAACGCTCACCCTAACCCTAACCCTCACCCTAAACCTAACCCTCAACCTAATCCAAACCCTCACCCTGACCCTCACCCTAACCCTAACCCTCACTCTAACCCTTACTTTAACCCTAACCCTCACCCTAAACCTAACCCCGACCCTAACAATAACACTCACACTAACACTAAACCTAGCCCTCACCCTCACCCTAACTCTCAACATAACCCTAACACTCATCTAAACCCTAACCTAAACCTAAACCTCACAGTAAAATTAACCTCACTCTATCCCTAATCTTCAAACGAACCCTAACTATCACTCTTTCACTAACCCTACCCCTCATCCTAAACCTCACCCTAAACCTAACCCTAACCCTAATCCTCACCCCATCCCTAACCTTAACCCTAACCCTCACCCTAACCCTCACCCTCACCCTCACCCTAACACTAATGCTAACCCTCACCCTCACCCTAACCCTCAACCTAACCCTTACCCTCATCCTAACCCTTACCCTGAAACTTACCATAACCCTCACTCTCGCCCTAACCCTCACTCTAACATTTACCCACACCCTCACCCTAACCCTAACCCTCACCCTTACCTTAACACTAACCCTAGCCCTAACCCTCACCCTAAAACTAACCCTCACTTTTACAGTCACCCTCAAACTCAGCCAAAACCTAATCCTTACCCTAATCCTAACCCTCAACCTCACCCTAACTCTAACCCTAACCCTAACCCTCAACCTCACCCTAACCATTTCCCTATCCCTCACCCTAACACTAACACTCACCCTATACCACACCCTGACCCTAACCCTAAACCAAACCCTAACGCTCACCCTAAACCTCACCCTAACCCTAACACTAAACCTAACCCTCATCCTCACAATAAACCTCACCCTATACCTTACACTCACCATTACCCTAACCCAAACCCTAACCCTAATCCTCAACCACACCCTAACCTTCACCCTCACCTTAATCCTCACCCTCACCCTAAACATCACCTAAACCCTCACCCTCATGCTAACCCTAACCCTAACCCTCACTCTCACGCTAATCCTCACCATAAACCTAACCCTGACCTAAAAGAAACCTTCACCCTAACCCTCACACTAACCCTCACCCTCACCCTAGCCCTCACCCTAACCCAAACCCGAACCCTAACCCTCAGCTTCACCTTAACCCTCACCCTAACCCTTACCCTCACAGTAACCCTAACCCTAACCCTAATCATAACTCTCACACTAACCGTAACCCTCACCCTAACCCTATTCCTATTCCTAACCCTCACAATCACCCTCAACCTAAACCTAACTCTAACACTAACCCTCACCCTCACCCTCACCCTCACTGAACACTCACCCTCACCATAAACATCACCCTAACCATAACCCACACCCTAACCCTAACCTCAGATTAAGCCTCACCCTTAACCTAATCCTCACAATAAACCTAACCCTAAGGTAAACGAAATCCTCACCCTCACACTAACCCTCACCCTAGCCCTAACCCTAACCCTAACCATAACACTTACCCACACCCTAACCCTCACCCTCATCCTCACTCTAACCCTCATCCTAACCCTAATCCTAACCCTAATGCTCACGCTACCCCTCTCCCTAACCTTAACTGTAAACCTAACCCTCACCCTCATCCTAACCATCACGCTCACCCGAACACTCACCCTCACCCTAAACGATACTCTCACAATAAATATCAGGTTATCCCTAACCCTCAACCTAACCCTAACCCTAACCCTCAGACTAATCTCATCCTAACCCTAACCCTAACCCTAACCCTCACCCTAACCCAAAGCCTACCCATAAAACTCACCCTAACCCTAACCCTCACCATCACCCTCAGGCTAACTCTAATACTAACCCTAACCGTCACCCTCAACCTAACTCTAAACCTAAACCTAACCCTAACCCTCACTCTCACCCTATCCTTAAACCTATCCCTAACCCTCACCCTAACCCTAACCCAAAACCTATACCTCACCCTCACCCTAACCCTCACCCTAACCCTCACACTAAACCTCACCCTAACCCTTACCCTCACCATAAACCTCACTCTAACCCTAATCCTCACCCTAAACCTAACCCTCACCAACAACCTAACCCTCACCCCCACCGGAACCTTAACCCACACCCTAACACTCACCCTAACCCTAACCCCAGCACTATTCCTCAACCTTAACCTAACCCTTAAACTCATCCTAACCCTACACCTATGCCTAACCTTCACCCACACCCTCACCCTAACCCTCACCCTCACCCTAACCCTCACCCTAACCATAACCCTACCCTCCACCCTAAACCTCACACTAACCCTAACCCTAATCCAAACCCTCAACCTAACTCTAAAGCTACCCCTAACCCTCAACCTCACACTAAACGTAAACCTAACACTAACACTCAATCTAACCCTAATCCTCACCCACACCCTAAACCTCACCCTCACCTTAACCCTCACTTTCACTCTAAACATCACGCAAACCCTAACACTCATCCTATCCCTAGCCCTAACCCTAATCCAAAACCTAATCCTCAACCTCACCGTATTCCTCAACATAACCCTAACCCTTGGCTAAAAGAAACTCTCAATCTGAAACTCACACTAACCCTCACCCTCACTCTAACCCTCACCCTAATCCTAACCCTAACCCTAACCCTCACCTTCACCCTAAACCTCACTCTAACCCTTACCCTCACCCTAACCCTAAGCCTAACACTAACCCTAAACCTAAACCTCAGCCTCACCCTCACCCTCACTCTAACCTTTAGCCTAACCCTAACCCTAAATCTATTCCCAAATCTAACACTCTCCCTCAAACTTACCCTAACCCTCACCCTCACCCTAACTTTCACCCTCACCCTAAACATCAACCTAACAATAAACCTCACCCTAACCCTAACGCTAAACCTTACCCTAACCTTAACCTCATCTTAACCCTAACCCTGACGTAAACGAAACGCTCACCCTCACCCTCACACTAACCTTCACCCTCACCCTAGCCCTCACCCTCACCCTAACCCTAACTATAACCCTCAACCTCACCCTCAGCCTAAACCTCAGCCTAAACCTAACCCTAAGCCTAACCCTAACCCTCACTCTCACCCTCACCCCAACCCTAACCCTAACCCTAACCCTCACCCCAAACCTAACCCTCACCCTAACACTAACCCTCACCCTCACCCTCACCCTAATCCTAACCATAACTCTAATCCTAACCCTCACCCTCACCATAACCCTCACCCTAAACCTTACCCTCATCCTCACCCTAAGTGTTAACCCTAAACCTCACAGTAACCCTAACACTCAACCTAATCCTAACCCTCACCTTAACCCTCAACCTCACCCTAGTACTCAACCTAACCTTTCCTTAACCCTTATCTAAACTAAACCCTCACTCTCACCCTCACCCTAACCCTCACCCTAACCCTAACCCTAATCTTAACCGTCAACCTAATCCTAACCCTAGCCCTTACCCTCACCCTCACACTAACCCTAAACCTAATGCTAACACTCAACCTAACACTAATGCTCACCCACACCCTAACTCTCACCCTCACTCGAACCCTTACCCTCACCCGAACCCTCATCCTCGCTCTAACCCTCACCCTCACGCTAAACATCACCCAAACCCTAACCCTCACCGTAACCCTTGCTCTAACCCTCACCCTAACCCTAAACCTCAACCTAACCCTCACCCTCACGTTAATCCTCAACATAACACTAAACATTGGCTAAAAGAAACCCTCACCCTAACCCTCATACTAACCCTCACCCTCACCCTAGCCCTCCCCCTAATCTTAACCCTAACCCTAAACCTCACACTCACACTAACCCTCACTCTAACCCTTCCCCTCACCCTAACCCTAAACCTAACCATTAGCCTCACAGTACCCGTGACTCTCACCTTAACCCTAACCCTAACCCTAACCCAAACTCTCACCCTCACCCTCACCCTCACCCTCACCCTCACCTTCAGCCTAACCCTAACACTAACCCTGTTCCCAAAGCTAAACCTTACCCTCACCCTTAACCTAACCCTCACCCTCACCCTCACCCTCACCCTGAACATCACCCTAACCCTAAACCTCACCCTAACCCTAACCCTAACACTAACAATAACCCTAACCCTAAACCTAACCTCAGGTTAAACCTAACCCTGAGGTAAACGAAACCCTCACCCTAAACCTCATACTAACCCTAACCTCACCCTAAACATCACCTTCAACCTAACCATAATCCTAAACATCAACCTCACCCTCACGCTCACCCTCAGCCTAAACATAACCATAACCCTAACCCTAACCCTCACCCTCACCCTCAACCCAACCCTAATCCTCACCCTAACACTAACCATTCATCCTTACCATCACTCTAATCCTAACCATAACTCTAATCCTAACCTTCACCCTCACCCTAAACCTCACCCTCACACTTACCCTCACCCTCACCCTAACCCTAACCCTAACCCTCACAGTAATCCTAACCCTCACCCTAACCCTAATCCTCACCTTAACCCTCAACCTCACCCTAATCCTCACCCTAACCTAACCTTAACCCTTACCTAAACTAAACCCTCACCCTCACCCTAAAACTCACCCTCATCCTAGACCACCCCCTAACCCTAACACTAAACCTAACCCTCAAAGTAACCCTAACCCTAACCCTCTGTCTGAACTTTATCCTAACCCTAAAGCTAAAACTAACCTTCATCCTAATCAAACCCTAACCCTAACCCTCACATTAACCCTAACTGTAACCCTCAGCCTAATGCTCATCCTAACCCTAACCCTAACCCTAACCTTCACCCTAAAACTAACGCTAACCCTCACCCTAACCCTAACCCTCACCCTCAACCTCACACTCACCCTCAGCACAAACCTAGTGCTAACCCTAATCCTAACCCTCAACCTCAACCTAAGTCTAACCCTAAACCAAACTCTCCCCCTTCCCCTCACCCTCATTCTAAACCTCACTCTAACCCTACCCCTAAACCTCAACCTAACTCGCATCCTAACCCTAATCCTAGCACTAACCCTAACCCTGACCCTCAATTTAACCCTCCCCATAACCCTAAGTCTAACCCTAAACCCTAAACTTCACCCTCACCCTAACACTAACCATAAGCTTCACCCTAACTCTCACCCTAACCCTCAGCCTCACCCTAACCCTGATGTAAAAGAAACCCTCACCCTCACCCTCACACTAACCTGCACCCTCACCCTAGCCCTCACCCTCACCCTCACCCTAACACTAACCATCAACCTCACCCTCACCCTAACCCTCAGCCTAAACCTAACCTTACCCTAACCCTAACCCTCAACCTTACCTGCACCCTAACCCTAACAATAACCCTAACCCTCACCCTAATACTAAACCTCAACCTCACCCTAACCCTAATCCTAAACCTAACTCTAATCCTAACCCTCATCCTCACCCTAACCCTCACCCTAACCCTTACCCTCACCTTCACCTAAACCTAACCCTAACCCTCACACTAACCCGAACCCTCTCCCTAACCGTAACACTAACCCTACCCCTCAGCCTAAGACTCACCCTAACCCTAACCCTAAACCTAAACATAACCCTCACCCTATTCCTAACCCTAATTTTAACCCTCACACTAACCCTAGCCCTCACCTTAACCTCAGCCTAACCTTATCCCTAACCCTAAACCTCACCCTCATCCTAAACCTCACACTAACCATTACCCTCACCCTAATACTAACCCTGACCCTAATCTTAACCCTAAATCTCACACTAACCCTAACCCTCACCCTAACACTAACCCTAACCCACAGCCTAACCCTCATCCTAAAACTAATCCTAACCCTATCCCTCACCCTAACCCTAACCCTAACATTAAGCCTAACACTCACTCTAACCCTAACCCTCACCCTCACCCTCACACTCACCCTCAGCCTAAACCTAACCCTAACCCTAATCCTAAACCTAACCCTCACCCACACACTCACCCTAACTCTCACCCGAACACTAACCATAAACCTCCCCCTCCCCTTCCCCCTCACCTGAATGCTCACTCTCACCCTAACACTCACCCTCACCCTAACCCTAACACTATACCTAACACTCACCCTAACCTTAAACCTCACACTCACCATCAACCTCACACTCGCCTTAACCCTCACCATCACCCAAACCCTAACCCTAACCATAAACCTCACGCTAACCCTAAACCTAACCCCTCCCCTCACCTGAAACTTCACCCTCACCCTCACCATAAACATCACCCTAACAATAACCCTCACCTAACCCTAACACTCACCCTAACCCTAACCCTCACCTCAGCCCTCAATCTCATCCTAATCCTCACCCTAAACTTACCCAAACCCTTACCTAAAGTAAACCCTCACCCTCACCCTAACCCAACCCTAAACCTAACCTCATACTAACCCTAACCCTAATCCTCAGCCTAACGTTCATCCTAAACCTAACCCTAACCCTAAACGTCACCCTAACCCTAACCATAATCCTAACCCTCACCCTATCCCTAACCCTCACCCTCACCCTGACCCTAACCCTAATCCTAAACCTAACCCTCACCCTCACCCTAAACTTAATCCTAACCGTAACCCTCATCCTCACCCTCATCCTCACCCTCATCCTAAACCTAAGCCTCACCCTCATCCTAAACGTAGCCCTAACCATCACCTTCATCCTCATCCTCACCCTTAACCTAACCCTAACCCTCAACCTAACCCTCACACTAAACCTAACCCTAACCGTAACTCTCACACTAAACCTAAACCTCACCCTCACCGTAACCCTAACCCTACCCCTCACCCTAACCCTCACGCTCACCCTAACTCTAACCCTAAACCTAACCCTAACCTTCACGCTAACTCTAAACCTAACCCTCCCCCTCACCGAACCTTCACCCTCACCCTCACCCTAAACATCACCCTAACATTAACCCTCACCCTAATCGTAACCCTAAGGCTCACCCTAACCCTAACCCTCAACTTAACCCTCAATCTCACCCTAATCCTCACCCTAACCTTACCTTAACCCTTACCTAAACTAAACCCTCAACCTAACCCTCACCCTTACCCTAGCCCACACCCTAACCCTAACGCTAAACATAACCCTCACACTAACCCTAAATCTTACCATCAGCCTAAACCTTATCCTAAACCTAAAACTAACCTTCACCCTAACCAAATCCTAAAACTAACATTAACCTTAACCCTAACCCTCACACTAACCCTAACCCGAACCCTCAGCCTAACGCTCATCCTAACCCTAACCCTAACCCTAACCCTAACCCTCACCCTAAACCTCACCCTAACCCTTACTCTCACCATAACCTTAACCCTAACCCACACCCTAACCCTCACCTGAACCCTCACCCTCACCCTCACCCTAACCGTAACCCTAACCCTCACCCTAACCCTAACTCTAACCCTCACCCTCAACTGAACCCTAACCCGAACACTTACTCTCATCCTAATCCTCACCCTAAGCCTTTTCCTCACACTAACCCTAAACCTAACCCTCACCATCACCCTAACCCTCACCCTCACCCTAACCCTCACCTACACCCTAACCCTCACCATCACCCTCACCCTCACCCTAAACATAACCCTAAACATCACCCAAACCCTAACGCTCAGTCTAATGCTAATCCTAACCCTCACCTTAACCCTAAACCTCACCTTCAACCTCACCCTCAGCCTAATCCTCACCCTAAACCTAACCCTATCCCTTTCCTAACAGAAAACCGCACCCTCACCCTCACCCTCACCCTAACCCTCGCCCTCACCCTAGCCCTCACCCTAACCCTAAACCTAATCCTAACCCTAATCCTCACCCTCACCCTCACTCTAATCCTAACCCTCAACCTCACCCTAAACCTAACCCTAACCCTAACCCTCACCCTCACCCTCACCCTAACCCTCAACCTCACCCTAAACATCTCCCTAACCCTAACCCTCAACCTAACCGTAACACTAACCCTCACCCTGAACCTAACCTCAGCTTAATCCTCATCCTCAGCCTAATCCTCTCCCTAACCCTAACCTTTACCTAACCAAAACCCTCACCCTCACCATCAGCCTAACCCTCACCCTCACCCAAGCCCTCACCTTAACCCTAAACTTAACCCTAACACTCACCCTCAACTTCCCCTTCCCCATCAGCCTTACCCTAACCATAACCATAAGACTAACCCTAACCCTCAACCCCACCCTCACCCTAAACCTAACCCTAACCTGCAACCTAACCCTAACCCTTATGCTAAAACTTACCCTCAAACTTACCCTAACCCTAACCCTAACACTCACCCTAAACCTAACCCTAACCCTAATGCTAACCCTAACCCTCACCCTCACCCTAACCCTGACCCTAAATCTAACACTACCCCTCAGCCTACCCCTCACCCTCACCCTAACCCTCACCCTCACCCTAACACTAATGCTAACCCAAATCCTCAACCTAACCCTAACCGTTTCCCTAACCCTTACCCTCACCATAAACCTATCCTTCAACCTCAACCTAACCCTCACCCTAAACCTTTCGCTCACCCTAACCCTCACCCAACCCTAACCCTAACCCTAACCCTCACGCTAACCCCAAACCAAACCCTAACCCTAACCCTAATCCTCACCTGAACCCTAACACTCACGGTCACCCTAAGCCTCACCCTTACCCTAACCCTCACCTACACCATAACTATTCCTCTACCCTGAACCCTAACTCTCACCCTAAACCTCACCCTCACCCTAAACATCACCCTAATCCTTACCCTCACCCTAACCCTCAACCTCACACACAGCCTAACCTTCACTGTCACCCGCAACCTCTCACTCTCCCTAACTTTCACGTTCACCTTAAACATCACCCTAACCCTCACTCTCACCCTAACCCTCACTCTAACACTTAACATCACCCTAACTCTAACCCTAACCCTAACTCTCAGACTAAAACTAACCCTCACATTAAATCTAACACTAAATCTACCCGTCCCCCTAACCCTCACCCTAACCATAGCCATGAAAGCTAGGGTGAGTCTCAATCATAGCCTCAACCGCAGCCTCACCCTAACCCTAACCCTCATCCTAGCGCTCAACCTAACCCTAACTCTAACCCTAACCCTAACTCTAAACCTCACCTTCACCCTCACCCTCAGCCTAATCCTAACCCTAACCTTAATATTAACCCTAAACCTAACACTAAACCTACATCTACCCCTACCCTTAACCCTAACCCTCACCTTCACCCTCACCCTAACCCTTACCCTCACCCTCACCCTAAACCTCACATTAAGTCCAACCCTCACCCTCACCCTAAACCTCACCCTCACCCTCACCCAACACCTAAACCTAACCCTCAACCTCACCCTCACACTCACACTCACCCTAACCAAAACCCTCACCCTCACCCTCACGCTAAACCTAACCCTAACCCTCTCCATAACCCTCACCCTAACCCTAATGCAAAACCAAATCCTCACCCTCACCCTAAACCTAAAGCTAACCCTAACAGTCACCCTCACCCTAAAGCTCACCCTAACCCTCACCCTCACCCTAACTCTAACCCTAACCCTCCCACTAACCATAACCCTCACCCTAAGCCTAAACCTACCCCTCACCCTAAGGCTCACCCTATACCTAACCCTAACCCTAATACTCACCCTAACCCTAAACTTCATCCTAACCCTCGCCCTTACCCTAATCCTCACCCTAACCCTAACCCTACCCCTTACCCTACGCCTCACCCTAACCCTAACCCTAACACTAACCTTCACCCTAACACTAACCCTAAACCTATCCCTAACACTCAAATACACCCTAACCCTCACCCTAACCCTAATGCAAACCCGAACCCTAAACCTCAACCTAACCCTAACCCTAACCCTAAACCTCAAACTAACCCTAACCATCACCCCAACCATAAACTTCATCCTATCCCTGACCCTCACCCTAACCCTAATCCTAACCCTTACCTAACTGAAACGCTCTCCCACACCCATTCCCTCTCCCTAACCCGCAATCTCACATTAGACCTCGCCATAAACCTTACGCTAAACCTAACAATAACCCTCACACTAACCCTCAACCTCACACTAAACCTAACCCTAAGCCTCACCCTCACCCTCACCATCACCCGAACCTAACCCTCACCCTCACTCTCCCCCTAACCCTAAACCTAACCCTCACCTTAATCTTAACCCTCACCATAACCCTAACCCTAACTCTCACCCTCACCCTCACCCTAAACCTAAACCTAAACCTCACCCTAACCCTCAACCAAACCCGAATGCAAACCCTAAACCTCACCCTCACCTTAACCCAAAAGCTAACCCTAACCCTCACCCTCACCCTAAACCTAATCCTTACCCTCACCCTAAGCCTAACCCTAACACTAACCCTCATACTAACCCTAACCCTCATCCTAACACTAACCCTACCCCTTAACCTAAGCCTCACCCTATAACTAACCCTAACCTAAACCGAACACTAACTGTCACTGTCACCTTAACCCTCACCCTCAACCTAACATTAACATTACCACTAACCCTCACCTAAACCTAACCCTAACCCTAAACCTCACACTAACACTCACCCTAACGGTAACCCTAACCTTCACAGTAACCCTAACCCTCACCCTAAACCTAAACCTAAAACTCACCCTCACCCTTAAGCTCATCCTCAGCCAAAAGCTAACCCTAACACTAATCCTAACCCTAAGCCTCATCCACACCCTCCCCCTCCCCCTAACCCTAACCCTCAATCTCACCCTCATCCTCAACCTAACCTTCACTTTCACCCTAACCCTAACCCTAACCCTATCCCTATCGCTCATCCTAACCCTCACCCTAACCCAAATGCTAACCATAAACGTCACCCTCACCCTAACCCTCACAATAACCCTTACCCTCACCCTAACCCTAACCCTCACCCTCATTCTAACCCTTACGCTAACACTTACCCACAACCCAACCCTCACCGTAACCCTCACCCTAACCATAAACTTCACCTTAAACCTCACCCTCACCCTAATCCTCACCCTAAATCTAACCCTAAACCTTTCCTAACCAAAAATTTCACCCTCATCCTAGCCCTCACCGTAAACCTAACCCTAAAATTAATCCTCACTCTCACCCTCACCCTCAGCCTCACCCTAACCCTAAACCTAATCCTATCCCTAACTCTGAACCTCACTCTCAGTGTAACCCTAACCCTAACCTGCACCCTAAACCTAACCCTAACCCTAATCCTAATACTCAACCTTACCCTAACCCTAACTCTAATGCTAACCCTAACCCTCACCCTCACCCTAACCCTCACCCTAACCCTTACCCTTAACCTCACCCTCACTCTCACCATAACCCTAACACTTACCCTCACCAAAACCCTATCCCGCACCCTCAACATAATCCTCATCCTAACCCTAACCCTACCTCTCACCCTAACCCTCAACCTAACCCTAACCCTAACCCTAACCCTCAACCTAACCCTCACTCTCACGTCACCCTAATCCTCACCCTAAACCTAATCCTAACGCTTACCTATCCAAAACCCTCAGCCTCAACTGCACACTCTCCCTAAGCCTCAGCCTAACCCTTACCATAACCCTAATCCTAAACCTAACTCTTACCCTCACCCTAAACCTAAACCTAACCCTAACTCTCACCGTCACCATCCCACTCACCCTCAACCTCACCCTAACCCTCACTCTCAAGCTCACACTCACCCTAACCCTCAACCTAACTCTAACCCTAAGCTTAAACATCACCCTAACCCTAAACCTAACCCTAAACCTAAGCCGAACCCTAATCCTTACCCTAACACTAACCCTTACCCTAAACGTAACCCTAACCCTAACTCTCACACTAAACCTTATGCTAACCCTAACCCTCATCCTCACCCTAATCCTCACCCTAACCCTTATCCTCACACTAACCCTAACCATAACCCTCAGCATTAACTTCAACCTATTCCTAAATGTAAAACTATCGCTCACCCTAAACCTAACCCTTACCCTAAACCTAAACCTAAAACTCACACTAACCCTCACCCTAAAATTATCCCTCACACTCACCCTAACCCTAACCCTAAACCTAACCCTTACCCTATCTCTAACCCTGGCCCTCAACCAAACCCTCATCCTCACCCTAATGCTAACACTAACCCTCAACATAAACGTAACCCTAACCCTAACCCTCACACTAACCCTAAATCTAAACCTCACCCTAACCCTAACACTTACCCTAAACCTAATTCTAATCCTAAACCTAACCCTAACCCTAACCCTCACCCTCACCCTCACCCTCACCCTAACCCTAAATCTAACCCTAACCCTTACCCTAACCCTAACCCGTATGCTATCCCTAAACCTTACCGTCACCATAACCCTCACCCTAACTCTCAAACTCAAACTCACCTTCACCCTAACCCTCAAACTAACCCAAACCCTAACCCTAACACTAACCTTCTTCCTAACCCTAACTCTACCCCTCACCCTCACCCTAAACCTTACCCAGACCCTTACCCACACCCTAAACCTCACCCTATCCCTAATGCTAAATCTAACCTTAACCCTCACCCTAACCCTTACCCTCACCTTAACCCTAACCCTAAGCCTAACCCTCACCTAACACTAACCCTAAACCTAAACCTCAACCTAACCCTACCCCTCACCCTCACCCTAACCTTCAACCTCACCCTAACCCGCACCCTAACCCTAACCCTAACCGTCACACAAACGCTAACCCTCATGAGAACTCGAACCCTCACCCTTAGCCTCACCCTCACCCTAAACATCACACTAACCCTAACCCTAACCCTAACACTAAACCTAACACTCAGCCTATACCTAACGGTCACCCTAACCGAAAACTTCACCCTAATACTCAAACTAACCCTAACCCTAATCCTAACCCTAACCCTAACCCTAACCCTAAACCTCACCCTCACCCTAAACCTAACCTTCCCCCTCACCCTCACCCTAACCCTAACCCTGACCCTCACCCTCACCCTCAACCTCACCCTCACCTTCACCCTCACCCTAAACCTACCCCTAACCCTAAACCTCAACCTAAACCTAACACTCACCATAACCCTAAACCTAACCCTCACCCTCACCCTCACCGTAAACCTAACTCTAAACCTCACCTTCACCCTCACCCTAACCCTCACCCTCAGCCTAATCCTAACCCTAAACCTAACCCTAACCCTACCTCTATACCTCACCCTAACCCTAACTCTCACCCTAAACCTCAAACTAAACCTTACCCTCACCCTCACCCTAAACCTCACATTAATCCTAACAAACAAACTAACACTAACCCTAACCCTAACCTTCACCCTCACCCTCACCCTAACCCTAACCATCACCCTCACCCTCACCCTAACCCTAACCCTAACTCTAAACCTAAACCTCAATCTCACCCTCACCCTAAACGTAACCCTAACCCTCACCCTCACCCTCACCCTCACCCTAACCCTAACCCTCACCCTCAACCTCACCCTCATCCTAACCCTAACCCTAACCCTCACCCTAAACCTAACACTCAACATAACCCTAAACCTAACAATCACCCTCACCCTCACCTTAACCCTAACCCTAACCCTCACCATAACCCTCACCTTAACCCTAATGCAAACCCGAAACCTCACCTCACCCTAAACCAAAAGCTAACCCTAACTGTATCCCTCACCCTATACCTCACAGTAACCCTTACCCTCATCCTAACTCTAACCCTAACCCTCACACTAACCCTAACACTCAACCTAACCCTAAACCTACCTGTGACCCTAACCCTCACCCTATCCCTCACCCTAACCCTATCCCTCTCCCTAACCCGAACCCTAACCCTCAACCTAACCCTAACCCTAAACCTCACCCTAACCCAAACCCTCACACTCACCATCTGCCTAACACTAACCATAACCCTAATCCTAACCTTAAATCTCACCCTCATACTCACCCTAACTCAAACCGTAACCCTAACCCTAACCCTCACAATAACCCTAACCCTATCCCTAACCCTCACCCTAACCCTAAACCTCATCCTAACCCTAATCCTATCCCTCATCCTAACCCTAACCCTAACACTAATTCTAACCCTAACCCTCACCCTCACCCTCACCCTAACTCTAAACCTAAACCTAAACCTAACACTCACCCTCACCCTCACCCTAACCTAAAACTTACACTAACCCTCACCCTAACCTTAAAGCTCACCATATACCTCACACTCACACTAATGCTAACCTAAACTCTAACCCTAACCCTAAACCTCACCCTAACCCTAACCCTCAACCTAACCCTAACCCTAAACCTCACCCTAACCCTAACACTCACACTCACCATCTGCCTAACACTAACCCTAACCCTAATCCTAACCCTAAAGCTCTCCATCATACTCACCCTAACTCAAATCGTAACCCTAACCCTAACCCTCACAATAACTCTAACCCTATCGCTAACCCTAAACCTCATCCTAACCCTAATCCTAACCCTCATCCCAACCTTAACCCTAACCCTAATTCTAACCCTAACCCTCACCTTCACCCTCACCCTAACTCTAAGCCTAAACCTAAACCTAACACTCACCCTCACCCTCACCCTAACCTAAAACTATCCCTAACCCTCACCCTAACCTTAAAACTCACCCTATACCTCACACTCACCCTAAAGCTAACCCTAACTCTATCCCTCACCCTAACCCTCACTCTAACCCTAACAATAACCCTAACACTCATCCACACACTAAACCTCACCCTAACACTTACCCTCAACATAAACTTAACCCTAAGCCTAAACCTAATCCTGACCCTAAACCTAACCCTCACCCAAACACTAAAGCTCACCCTAACCCTAACACTAAGCCTAATCCTAAACCTAACCCTCACCCTCAAACTCAACCCACCCCTAACTCTAAGCCTAACCCTCACCCTAACCCTAACCCTCAACCTAACCCTAACCCTCACACTCACCCTAAACCTCACCTGAACCCTAACATTACCCCTCTCCCTAATTCTCACCCTCACCCTCACTCTAAGCCTAACCTTTACCCTAACCCTCACCCTAACCCTAACCCTTACCCTATCCCTAACCCTGCCCCTCAACCTAACCCTCATCCTCACCCTAATCCTAACACTAACCCTCACCCTAAACCTAAACCTAACCCTAACCTTCACCGTAACCCTAAACCTAACCCTCACCCTAACGCTATCCCTTACCCTAAACCTCACCTTAATCCTAAACCTGACCCTAACCCTAACCCTAACCCTCACCCTCACCCTCACCCTCACCCTAACCTTAAACGTAACCCTAACCCTCACCCTAACCCTAACCCCTATGCTATCCCTAAACCTTGCCGTCACCATCACCCTCACCCTAACTCTCAACCTCAAACTCACCTTCACCCTACCCCTCAAACTAACCCAAACCCTCACCCTAACACTAACCTTCTCCCTAAACCTAACCCTACCCCTCACCCTCACCCTAACCCTTACCCAGACCCTTACCCTAACCCTCACCCTAACACTCACCGTATCCCTAATGCTAACCCTAAACTTCACCCCCACCCTAACCCTCAACCTAACCCTGACCCTCACCTTAATCCTAATCCTAACCCTAATCCGAATTCTCACACTAAACCTAAACCTAACCCTACTGCTCAGCCTAACCCTCACCCAAATCATAACACTAATACTCACCCTACACCTAACCATAACACTAACACTAACCCTCACCCTCACCCTAGACCTCACCCTAATACTAACCCTAACCATAACCATCACCCTCACACTAACACTAACAATAACCCTAAACCTAACCATAACCAAAATTCTCACCCTAACCCTCACCATCAACCTAACCCTAACTCTCACCCTTTCCCTTACCCAAACCCTAACCTAACCCTCACCCTCAATCTAACCCTCATTCTAAACCTTACCCTCACCATAACCCTAACCCTAAACCTCACCGTAACCCTCACCCTAAACTTAACCCTAATCCTAAACCTAACCCTCACCCTAACCCTCCCCATAACCCTCACCTAACACTAACCCTAAACCTAAAAATCACACTAAACCTAACCCTACCCCTCACACTCACCCTAACCTTCAACCTCACCCTAACCCTAACCCTAACCCTCACCATCACCAAAAAGCTAACCTTCATGAGAACCCGAACTCTCACACTCAGCCTCACCCTCAGCCTAAATATCACACTAATCCTAACACTCACCCTAACCCTAAGCCTAACACTCAGCCTATACCTAACAGCCACCCTAACCCAAAACCTCAACCTAATCCTCAAACTAACCCTAACGCTAACCATGACCCTAACCCTAACCCTCACCCTCACCCTAACCCTCACAATAACCCTTACCCACACCCTCACCCTAAACCTCACATTAACCCTAACCCTCAAACTAACACTAACCCTAACCCTAACCCTCACCCTCACCCTAACCCTTACCTTCACCCTCACCCTCACCCTCACCCTAAACCTAACCCTCACCCTCACCCTTACCCTCACCCTAAACCTGACCCTCACCCTCACCCTGAACCTAACCCTAACCCTAACACTCAACCTAAACCTAACACTCACCATAACTCTAAACCTAATCCTCACCCTCACCCTCACCCTAACCCTAACTCTAAACCTCACCTTCACCCTCACCCTCAGCCTAATCCTAACGCTAAACCTAACCCTAACCCTACCTGTACCCCTCACCCTAACCTTAACCCTCACCCTAACCCTCACACTAACCCTTACCCTCAGCCTCACCCTAAACCTCACATTAACCCTAACCCTCAAACTGATACTAACCCTAACCCTAAACCTCACACTCACCCTAACCCTAATCCTAACTCTCACCCTCACCCTCACCCTAAATTTAACCCTAACCCTAACCCTAACCCTAAACCTAAACCTCACCCTCACCCTCACGCTAAACCTCACCCTCACCCTCACCCTCACCCTAATCCTAACCCTAACCCTCACCCTCACCCTAACCCTAACCCTAACCCTCACCATAACCCTCACCCTAACCCTAATGCAAACCCGAAACCACACCTCACCCTAAACCTAAAGCTAACCCTAACTGTCACCCTCACCCTAAACCTCACAGTAAGCCTTATCCTCACCCTAACACTAACTCTAACCCTCACACTAACCCTAATCCTCAACCTAACCCTAAACCTACCTGTGACCCTAAGCCTCACCCTATCCCTACCCTAACCCAATCTCTCTCCATAACCCTAACCCTACCCGTCACCCTAACCCTAACCCTAAACCTCACCCTAACCCTAACCCTCACTCTCACACTCACACTCTGCCTAAAACTAACCCTAACCCTAATCCTAACCCTAAAGTTCACCCTCATACTCACCCTAACTCAAAACGTAACCCTAACCCTAACCCTCACCATAACCCAAACCCTATCCCTAACCCTCACCCTCACCCTAAACCTCAACGTCAACTTCACCCTAATCCTAACCCTAACCGTCACCCACACACTAACACTCACACTCATCCAAACCCTCGCCCTCACCCTCAGCCTAACCCTAACCCTAACCCTCACCCCAACCCTAACCCTCACCCTAACCCTAACTTTAACCCTCACACTCACCCTTACCCTAACCCTAATACTTACCCTAACCCTCACCCTAAACATTAATCTAAACCTAACCCTAACCCTAATACTCACTCTAACCCTAACCTTCATCCTAACCCCACCCTCACCCTAATCCTCACCCAAACCCTAACCCTAACCCTAAACCTCACCTTAAACATAACATTAACCCTGACCCTCACCGTAAGCCTCACCCTAGCCCTAACCAGAACATTAAAACTCACTCTAACCCTCACCCAAACCCTTACTCTCACCCTCAACCTCACCCTAACCCTCACACTAATATTAAACCTCACCTTAACCCTAACACTAACACTAAACAAAACTCTCATCCTATCCCTCAAACTAAGCCTAAACCTAACCCTAACCCTCACCCTCACCATCACCCTAAACCTAACACTAACCCTCAACCTCACCCTAATCCTTAACCTCACCCTAACCCTAACCCTAACCCTTACCCTAACCCTCTCCCTAATCCTAACATTCACCCTAACCTTAACCCTACCCCTTACCCTAACTATCATCCTAAACCTAATCCTAACCCTAACCCTCACCCTAACACTAACCCTAACCCTATCCCTAACCCTCAAAATCACCCTAACCCTCACCCTAACCATAATGCAAACCCAAACCCTAAACCTCACTCTAACCCTAACCCTAACCCTAAACCTCACACTAACCCTAACCATCAGCCTAACCCTAAACTTCATCCTATCACTAACCCTCAGCCTAATCCTCACCCTGACCCGAATCCTAACCCTTACCTAACTGACACGCTCTCCTTCACCCTCTCCCTCTCCCTAACCTGCAACCTCACATTAGACCTCACCATAAACCTTAAGCTAAACCTAACAAAAACCCTCACACTAACCCTCACCCTCACACTAAACCTCACCCTAATCCATAGCCTCACCCTAACCCTAACCATAACTCTAACCCTCACACTAACCCTAACCCTCTTCCTAACCCTAGCCCTACCCCTAACCCTAAGCCTCACCCTATAACTAACCCTAACCCTAAATCCTAACCCTAACTCTCACCGTCACCATTACCCTCACCCTCAACCTAACCCTAACATTAACCCTAACCCTCACCCTAACCCTAACCTAAACCTAACCCTAACCCTAAACCTCACACTAACACGCACCCTAAACGTAAACATAAACTTCACCTTAATCCTAACACTCAAACTAACCCTAACCCTCACCCTAAACCTAAACCTAACCCTATCACTCACCCTCAAGCTCTCCCTCAGCGAAACCCTAACCCTAACACTAATCCTAACCCTAACCCTCACCCACACCCTCACCCTCACCGTAACCCTATCCCTAACCCTCAACGTCACCCTCAGCCTCAACATAACCCTCACCCTCACCCTAACCCTAACCCTAACCCTATCCCGATCGCTCACCCTAAACCTAACCCTAACCCTAATGCTAACCCTATCCCTCACCCTCACCTTAACCCTCACACTAACCCTTACCCTCACCCTTACCCTAAGCCTCATCCTCATTTTAACCCTCACTCTAACACTTACCAACAACCTAACCCTCACCCTAACCCTCACCCTCAGCCTAACCTAACCCAAAACCTCACCCTCACCCTAACGCTGACGCTAACCCTAACACTCACCCTCACCCTAAACCTCTCACCAACCCTAACCCTCATCCTAAACCTAACCCTTACCCTTACCCTCACATGAAAGGTAACCCTCAATGTAACCCAAACCCTCACCCTAACGCTAAACCTAATGCTAACCCTAAACCTCACCCTAACCTTAGCCTTAATCCTAAACCTCACCCTAACCCTAACCCTAACCCTAATGCTATACCTAAGCCTAAACCTCACCCTAAGAATGATGCTAAGCCTAATACTCAACCTCACCCTAAACCTCACCCTAACACTTACCGTCAGCCTAACCCTCACCCTAACCCTATCACTAAGCCTAACCCTAACCCTCAACCTAAACATTATGCGACCCCTAACCCTAACCCTAACCCTCAGCCTAACCCTCATCCTAACCCTAACCCTAACACTAATCCTAACCCTCACCCTCACCCTCACCCTAACTCTAAACCTAAACCTAAACCTAACACTCACCCTCACCCTCACCCTAACCTAACATTATCCCTAACCCTCACCCTAACCCTAAACCTCACCCTATACCTCACCCTCACCCTAACGCTAACCCTAACCCTAACCCTCACCCTAACCCTCACCCTAGCCCTAATAATAACCCTAACCCTCATCCACACACTAAACCTCACCCTAACACTTACCCTCACCATAACCTTAACCCTAAGCCTAAACCTAAACCTAACCCTCACCCTCAAACTCACCTTACCCCTAACTCTAACCCTAACCCTCACCCTAACCCTAACCCTAAACCTAACTTTCAACCTAACCCTAACCCTCACACTCATCCTAAACCTCACCCTAACCCTAACATTACCCCTCTCCCTAACCATCACCCTAATCCTAACCGTAACACTCAACCTAACCCTAACCCCACCCCTCACCCTCACTGTCACACTAACCCTAAACCTAATGCTAACCCTCACCATAACCCTAATCCCACCCACACCCTAACACAATACCTCACCCTCACCCAAACCCTCATCCTCACCCTAAACATCACCCAAACCCTAACCCTCATCCTAACCCTGACCCTCACTCTCAGCCTAACCCTAACCCTAACCCTAACCCTATTCCTAATCCTAACTCGCACCCTCACATTCACCCTTAACCTAAACCTAACACTCACCCTCATCCTCACCCTAACTCTAAC
This sequence comes from Dipodomys merriami, assembly GCF_024711535.1. Lineage (NCBI taxonomy): Eukaryota > Metazoa > Chordata > Mammalia > Rodentia > Heteromyidae > Dipodomys > Dipodomys merriami. Next base: position 123,004 of record NW_027202459.1, on the reverse strand, counting down.
CCTATCCCTAACCCTCACCCTAACACTAACCCTCACCCTATACCTCACCCTCACCCTAACCCAAACCCTAACACTAACCCTCACCCTAAACCTCACACTAACACTAATCCTCATCCTCAAACTAAACCTCACCTTAACCCTCACACTCACCCTAACTCTAATGCTAACCCTAACCCTCACCTTCACACTCACTCTCAACCTAACCCTTACCCTTACCCTAACCCTAATCCTCATCCTCAACCTAAACCTCACCCTAACCCTTACCCTCACCATAACCCACAAACTAACCCTGACCGTAAACCTACCGCTCACCCTAACCCTCACCCTAAATATAACCCTAATCCTAACCCTAACGCTCACCCTAACCCTAAACTTGACCCTCAGCCTAACACTCACCCTAACCCTTACCCTCACACTAAACTTATCCCTGATCCTAACCCTAATCCTAACTCTCAGCAGAACACTCACCCTCATCCTAACCCTCACCCGGACACTAATCATGACCCTAAAGCTAACCCTCACCCTAATGCTAAAACTAACCCTCACCCTCACCCTAAACCTCACCATAATCCTAACCCTCACAGTAACCCTAACCCTAACCCTCACTCTACCCCTAACCCCTACACTCATCCTAACTCTAACCTTCACCCTCACCCTCACCCTAACCCTAAACCTAACCCTAATACTCATCCTAAACCTAACGCTAAAACTAATGCTAACCCTAAACCTCACACTCACCATAACCCTCACACTAACCCTTACCATCACCCTAACCCTAACACTAACTCTCACACTAAACCTAAACTTCACCCTAACGCTAAGCCTACCGCTCCTCCTAACCCTCACCCTAAACCTAACCCTAAACCTAATCCTCACCCTATCTTTAACCTTAACCCAAACCCTCACCCTAACCCTCACCCTCACCCTAAACTTAATGCTAACCCTAATCCTAACCCTCACCCTAACCCTCACCCTTACACTAACCCACACCCTAACCTTCACCCTACCCTAACCGTAAACCTAACCTTCACGCTAACCCTCACCCTAATCCAAACCCTCACACTCACCCTAACCCTCACCCTAAACTTTACACTTACCCTAACCCTACACCTAACCCTCAGACTAACCCTAACCTTAACCCTCAGCCTAACCCTTATGCTAACCCTAAATATAAACCTAACGCTCACCCGAAACATAAACCTAACACTAACCCACACACTAAGCTTAACCCTCACCCTAACTATAACCCTAACCCCAGCCTTCACCCTCCCCCTGACCCTCACCTCAGCCTGACCCTAACACTAACCCTATTCCTAATCCTAACTCTCAGCCTCACACTCACCCTAACCATCACCCTAACCCTAACACTCACCCTAACCCTAACCCTAACCATCAGGCTAAACCTAACCTCAGGTTAACCCTCACCCTCACCCTAATCCTCACACTTACCCTAACAGTTACATAACTGAAACACTCACCCTCACCCTCACCCAAACCTCACTCTCACCCTAGCCCTCACCCTAACCCTAACACTAATCCTAACCCTAACCCTCAACCGACCCTCACCCTCACCCTAAACCTCACCATAACCCTCACCTTAAACCTAACCCTCACCCTTACGCTCACCCTATCCCTAACACTAACCCAACACCACACCCTCACTCTAACCCTCACCCTAACACTTATCCTCACAATAAACTTAATCCTAACCCTCACACTAACCCTAATCCTCACCCTATCCCTAACCCTAACCCGAAACCTCACCCTAACCCTCATCCTAACCCTTACACTCACCCTAACCATAACCCTCACCCTAAACCTAAAATTCACCCTAATCCTTACACTCGCCCTAACCCGCAAAATAACCCTAACCGTAAACCTAGAGCTCACCCTAACCCTCACCTTAACCATAACCCTAACCCTAACCATCACCCTAACCTTAACCCTCACCCTCACCCTAATTCTCACCCTAACCCTTATCCTCACACTAACCCTAAACCTTACCCTCACCCTAACTCTCACACTAACAGTAATCCTTACCCTATCACTAACCCTAACCCTAACCCTCACCCTAACCCTCACCCTAAACCTTACCCTCACCCTAACCCTAAAACTCACCCTCAACCTTAACCTCACCCTAACCCTTACCCTCACCCTAACCCGCAAACTAACCCTAACCCTAAACCTACGGCTCACCCTAACCCTCACCCTCATCATAACCCTAAACCTAACACTCACCCTAACCCTAAACCTCACCCTCACCCTAACCCTCACCCTAACACTTACCCTCACACTAAGCCAATCCCTAACCCTAACCCTAATTATCAAAAGAACCCTAAATCTAACACTAAACCTCACACTAACCCTAAACCTAACCCTAACCCTAACGGTGACACTAACTCTAACCCTAATCCTCAGCCTAACCCTCATCCTAACCATAACCCTAACCCTAATCCTAACCCTCACCCTCACCTTCACCCTAACTCTAAACCTAAACCTAACACTCACCCTCACCCTCACCCTGACCTAACACTAGCCTTAACCTTCACCCTAAAACTAACCCTCAACCTATACCTCACCCTCACCCTAACCCTAACCGTAACCCTAACCGTAACCCTCACCCTAACCCTAAAACTAACCTTAACCCTCATCCTCACACTAAACCTAACCCTAACCTATACCCTCACCACAACCTTAACCCTAAGCCTAAACCTAATCCTCACCCTAACCCTAACCATCACCCACACACTAACCCTCACCCGAACCCTCACCCTCACCCTCACTGTAACACTCCCCCTAACCCTAAACCTAATCCTAATCCTAAACCTAACCAGCACCCTCAAACTCACCCTAACCCTAAATCTAAATCTAACACTCACCCTCACCCTTACCCTAACCCTAACACTATCCCTAAGCCTCAACCTAAACCTAACCCTCACCCTAATCCTAAATCTAACCCTCACCCTCAAACTCACCCTAAGTCTAACGCAAACCCTAACCCTAACCCTCACCCTCACCCTCAACCTAACCCTCACACTCACCCTAAATCTCACCCTAAACCTGACCCTACTCCTGTCCCTACTCCTCACCCTAACCCTACCCTAACCCTCAACCTAACCCTAAACCTACCCCTAACGTTAACCCGCACCTTAAACCTAATCCTCACCTACAACCTAACCCTCACTCTCACTCTAAACATCAACCAAACCCTAACCCTCACCCTAAGCCTAACCCCAACCCTAATCCAAACCCTCACACTCACCCTAACCATCACCCTAAACTTTACTCTCACCCTAACCCTTACCCTCACCCTAACCCTAACCATAACCCTCACACTAACCATAACCCTCACTCTAACCCTAATCCTAACCCTGACCCTAACCTTCACCCTCACCCTTACCCTCAGGCTCAGCTTAACCCTAACCGTAATCCTATTCCTAATACTAACCCTCTGCCTCACCCTAAACATAACCCTAACCCTAACTTTAACCCTCACCCTAACCCTCACCCTCACCCTAAACATCACCCTAAACCTAATCCTCACCCTAAACCTAACACTACCCCTCACACTACCCCTCACCCTAACCCTAACCCTAACCCTCACCCTCCCTTTCACCCTCACCCTCAGCCTAACCCTAACCCTAACACTTATCCTAACCCTAACCCTCACCATAATCCTCCACCTAACCCTGACCATAACCCTCACCCTCACCCTAACACTAACCCTAACCCTAACTCTCACCTAACCCTAACCCTAACCCTCAACCTAACCCTAACCCTCACCCTGACCCTCACACTAAACCTAACCATAACCCTAACCCTCACCCTAACCCTTACCCTGACCCTAACCCTCACCCTAAACCTAACCCGAACCCTCACCTTAACCCTAATCTTCATCCTAAACATAAGCCTCACCCTCACCCTCACCCTCACCCTAACCCTAACCCTCACCCTAACCTTAAACCTAAACCTAATGTTAACCCTAAACCTCACCCTCACCGTAAACCTCACCCTAACCCTTACCTTCACCCTAACACTAACCCTAACCCTCACAATAAACCTAAACCTCACCCTAAACCTAACCCTAATCCTCACACTAAACCTAACACTCACCTTAAACCTAACACTACCCCTCAGCCTAACCCTCACCCTATTCCTAACTCTAACCCTAATCCTCACCCTATCCCTAACCTTAACCCTATCCCTCACCTTAACCCTCACCCTAACCCTAACCCTAACCCTCACCCTAACCCTAATGCTAACACTAACCCTCACCCTCCTATTAACCCTCACCCTCACCCTAACCCTCACTCTAACACATACCCACAACCTAACCCACACCTGAACCCTAACCCTAAACCTAACCTTCACCCTAACCCTCACGCTACCCCTAACCATAACCCTAACCCTAACCCTCACCCGAACCTTCACGGTAACCCTAACCCTTATCCTCTCCATAACTCTCACTCTAAACTTTACCCTCAACCTAACCCAAACCCTATCACTAAAGCTAACACTCACACTAACCCTAACCCTTACCCTCAGCCTAGCCCTTATACTAACGCTAAACCTAACTGTAACCCTCACCCTAACCGTAACCCTAAACCAAAACCTCACACTCAACCTCCACTTCCCCCTCAGGCTTACCCTAAACATAATCCTAACCCTAACCCTGAACCCCACCCTCACCCTAACCCTAAACCTAACCCTAACGCTAACCCTCACCCTCACCCTAACTAACCCAAACCCTAACCCTAACAATATACCTAACCCTAACCCTCACCCTAAAACTAACTTTAACCTAATACTAACCCTATCCCTAAACCTCACACTCACTTTCATCCTCACCCTCAGCCTAACCCTAACACTAATCCTAACCCTAACCCACACCCTCACCCTAAACCTAACCCTAACCCTCACCCTCACTCTCACCCTCACACTAACCCTCAACCTCACCCTAAACATCACCCTAACTCTAACCCTCACACTAACCCTAATCCTAACCCTCACCCTAACCCTAAACCTCACCATAACCCTCACCCTCACAGTAACCCACACCCTAACCCTAACGCTAACCCTAACCCTCACCCTCACACTAACCCACACCCTAACTCTTATCCTCACACTAACGCTAACCCTAACCCTAACCCTAACTCTAACCTTCACACTAACCCTAACCCTCACCCTAACCCTATCCCTACACTTCACCCTGACTCTCATACTAACCCTAACCCTCAACCACACCCTAATCGTCACCCTCACCCGAACAGTCACCCTCACCCGAACACTCACACTCGCCCTAACACTCACCCTCACAATAAACATCACCCTAACCCTAAATCTCACCCTAATCCAAACTCTAAACCTCACCCTAAATCTAATCCTCAACCTAAACCTATCCCTCACCCTGACCCTCACCCTCACCCTAACCCTAACCCTAACCCTCACCCTTACCCTAACCCTAATACTCACCCTAAACCTAACCCTCACCCTCACACTAAACCTAACCCTCACCCTCACACTAATGCTGTGGACTGAAGAAACTGCTTCTTGTCCCGCTCTGTGCCCCACGTTGGGCGCCACCTGCCGCGGACCGGGTTCTGTCAGGACAACGGAGGATACCTAGGGGAGGAACCTGGAATAGGATGGGGAGATGGCAAACAGACAACTCACACACATTAGGAGTGGATGCTGAGTGCTGAGTGCGATTTAATGCAGAGGATAACAAACTTTTATAGCAAAAAGTCTCCATAAGAAAGGGCAAAAGGTTACATAATCTTGCTGCAGGGCTTCATTATTGGGCGGTCACCAGCTGGTCGCCTGATAGGCACTTGTTTCCGGCTTTACCTCTATTTTTAAGAAATACAATGGGTTTCGATGATTGTCACCAATTAACCACTACTTTTTTCTATAGAGGCCTTAACTGTCCCATTAAGATCTTTTCTGTTCCTTCTTTAATAGTAAACACCAAGGAGACTTAGATTTAGCAAGTCTCTTAGTAAATGAGGAAGTTCTTTCTCCTAAGTAGTTATCTCAGCAACTGCCATACATTCCTTCTGTTCTAGCCGCGCCTACAGCTTCTTGTAAATTTCTTACAATTCCTTCTGCTGGAGTGACTTTGTGAAACCTCCAATACTTTTATATTTACTTATATTTGTCTACTAGCCTCCATGAGAGGGGTTTCAGGGAAGCACTTAACTCTGGTGAGTTAGTCATATTTTTAAGACACTCCTCAGATATTGGAGTCGTCAACACTCTTAAGAAAGAGCTTTGAATAAGGGAACGTTGACAATGAGTAAGTACAATGAACAGCAAAAACAGTAAAAGATTAATAGGCACTCTTATGAGGAAAAGATAGGCAGAAACACATCTTTTCCAGGGGTTTTGCCAGCCTTTTCCCAGGAGTAGGCCTCTTAGAAGCCCTATTCTCCAAGGTAGACTTCGGTGAAGTCCCAAAACTTGGAGATAGGTTTCTGTAAAGCCCCATTCTCTGAGGTAGACTTCGGTGAAGTGCCAAAACTCAGAGATAGGTCTCGAGGCCCCTATCATGGTCTGATAGATGGTTTCCCATGCTAAGCAGACTCTACTGGGGTCGGCGTGGCCCGACAGAACCCAGTCCGCGGCACACTAAACCTGACCCTCATCCTAACCCTTACCCTCACCCTCACCCTCTCCCTCACCCTAACCCTCATCCTAACCCTAACCTTAAACCTAATGCTAACCCTAAACCTCACTCTCACCCTAACCCTCATCCTAACCCTTACCCTCAACCTAACCCTAACCCTAACCAACACACTAAACCTAACCCTCACTCTAACCCTAACCCTAAACCTCACACTAAACCTAACCCTCAACCTAACCCTAACCCTACCCCTGAGCCTAACCCTCACCCTATCAGTAACCTTAATCCTAACGCTCACCCTCAACCTCTCTTTCCCCCTCAGCCTTACCCTAACCATAACCATAATCCTAACACTCAACCTAACCTCACCCTAAACTTAACCCTGAGCCTCACCCTAACCCTCACCCTAACCATTACCGTCAACCTAACCCAAACCCTAATCCTAAACCTAACACTCATATTAACCGTAACCCTAACCCTCACCCTATCCCTTATACTAACCCTCAGCCTAAACCTCATCTTAACCCTAAAACTAACCCTAACCCTCACGCTAACCCTAATCATCACCCTCACCCTAAACTTTACCCAAACCCTAACCCTATCCCTAACCCTAACCCGAACCCTAACTCTACCCGAATACTCACCCACACCCTAAACCTGACTCTCACAATAAACAACAACCTAACACTAACCCTCAACCTAACCCTAACCCTAACCCTCGCCCTAACCATTACCCTCACCGTAAACCTAAACCTCACACTAACCCTAAGCCTAACCCTCACCCTCACCCAAACCCTCACACTAACCCTATCCCTAACCCTCATCCTAACATTAACCCTCACCCTCACCCTCACCCTCACCCTAACCCTAACCCACAGCCTCACCCTAATCCTCACCCTAACCCTAACCCTAAACCTTACCTAACCGAAAAACTCACACTCACTCTCACCCTCAACCTAACCCTCAACCTAGCCCACCCCCTAACACTAACCCTCACCATAACCCTAACCCTCACACTCACACTCACCCTCACCCTAACCCTAAACCTAACCCTTACCCTCACCCTAACCCTAACCCTCACACTGAGCTTAACTCTCACCCTAACCCTAACCCTACCTTTCAGACTAACCCTCACCTTTACCCTAACTCTAACCCTCACCCTAACCCTAACCCTATCACTAACCCTCACACTAACCCTAACCTTAATAATGAACCTAACCCTCAGCCTCACCCTCACCATAACCCTAACACTCACCCTAATCCTAAACCTAACCCTAGTCCTCACGCTAACACTTACCCTCACCCTCACCCTAACCCTAACTCTCATCCTCACCCTAACCCTCACCCGAAGCCTTACCATCACCCTAACTCTAATCCTAACCCTAACCCTCACCCTAACCCTAAACCTATCCCTAACCCTCACCCTAACCCTAACCCTCATCCTACCTCACATTCAACCTAACTGTCACCCTAACCCTTACCGTCACCCTAAACCAACCCTAATCCTCACACTAAACCTAACCCTCACCCAAACTCTAATGTTACCCCTCACCCTAACCCTCACCCTCAACCTAACCCTAACCCTAATCCTCACCCTATCCTTAACCTTAACCCAAAACTACACCCTAACACTCACCCTCACCCTAATGCTAACCATAACTCTCAGCCTCACTGTCACCCTCTCCCTAACACTTTACCCTAACCCTAACCCTCCCCCTAACCCTAAAACTCACCCTAACACTCACCCAAACCCTAACCCTCACCTTAACCCTAACCCTAACCTTTACCTTGATGCTAACCCTCACCCTCACTCTAAACCTCACCCTAACACTTACCCACACCCTTTCCCTCACTCTAACCATAACCCTAAACCTAAAATTGACCCTAACCCTCACCCTAACCCTAAACCTCACCCTCAACCTAACCCTCACCCTAACTCTTACCCTAACACTAAACCTAACCCTCACACTAACCCGAACCCTAATCCTCAGCCTAATCCTTATCCTAACCCTAAACCTAGCCCTAAACCTCACCCTAACCCTAAGCCTAACCCTTAGCCTAACCCTCATCCTAACCATAACCCTAATCCTAACCCTCACCCTAACCCTAACCGTAAACCTAAACCTCACCTAAACCTAAGCCTCACCCTCATCCTCTCAATAACCCTCAGCCTAACCCTAAATGTAACTTAATCCTAACACTCACCCTCACCCTTACCCTAACCCTAACACTATCCCTAACCCTCAACCTAACCCTAACGCTCACCCTAATTCTAAACCTAACCCTCACCCTCAAACTCACCCTAAGTCTAACGCAAACCCTAACCCTAACCCTCACCCTCACCCTCACCCTAACCCTCACACTCACCCTAAACCTCACCCTAAACCTGACCCTACCCCTGTCCCTACCCCTCACCCTAACCCTAACCCTAACCCTCAACCTAACCCTAAACCTAGGCCTAACGCTAACCCTCACCCTAAACTTAATCCTCACCCACACCCTAACCCTCACCCTCAACCGAACCCTCACCCTCACCCTCACCCTCATCCTCACCCTAACCCTCACACTCACTCTAAACATCACCCAAATCCTAACCCTCACCCTAACTCTAACACAAACCCTAATCCAAACCCTCACACTCACCCTAATCCTCACCCTAACCTTTACTCTCACCCTAATCCTTAAACTCACCCTAACCCTAACCATTATCCTCACACTAACCGTAACCCTCACTCTAACCCTAATCCTAACCCTGACCCTAACCTTCACCCTCACCCTGACCCTCAGCTTCAGCTTAACTCTAACCCTAATCCTATTCCTAATCCTCACTCTCACAATCACCCTCAACCTAAACCTAACCTTAACACTAACCCTCACCCTCACCCTCACCGAACAGTCACCCTCACACTAACCATCACCTTAACCCTAACCATCACCCTAACCCTAACCACAGCTTAACCCTCACCCTCAACCTAACCTCACCCTAACCCTATCCCTAACCCTAAACCTAACCCTCAACCTAACCCTAACCCTTACCCTAAACCTAACCCTAATCCTATCCCTAAACCTAACCCTAACCCTCACACTCAACCTCACCCTCACCCTAACACTCACTGTCACCCTAACCCTCACCCAAAACCGAAACTTAACCCACACCCTAACCCTCACCCGAACCCTCACCGGAACCCTCACACTCACCCTAAGCCTAACGCTAACCCTCATCCTAACACTAACCCTGACCCTCACCCTCACCCTAAACCTAACCCACAACCTCACCCTAATCCTCACCCAAACCCTAACCCTCAACCTAGCCATCCCCCTAACACTAACCCTCACCCTAACCCAAACCCTCACCCTCAAACTCACCCTCACCCTAACCCTAAACCTATCCCTAACCCTCACAGTAAGCCTAACCTTCACCCTAACCCTAACCCTACCTCTCAGACTAACCCTCACCTTAACCCTAACTCTGACCCTCACCCTAACCCAAACCCTATCACTAACCCTCACACTAACCCTAAACCTAATACTGAACCTAACCCTCACCCTCACCCTCACAATAACCCTAACACTCACCCTAATCTTAACCCTAAAATTAGTCCTTACCCTAACATTTACCCTCCCACTCACCCTAACAATAACCCTCAACCTCACCCTAACCCTCACCCTAAGCTTTAATCTAACCCTAACTCTAATCCTACCCTAACCCTCACCATCACCCTAATGCTAATCCTAACCCTCAGACTCACACTAATCCTCACCCTTCCACTTACCCTCACCCTCACACTAAACCTCACCCTAACAATTACCCAAACCCTAACCCTCACCCTAAACCTAACCTTGACGCTAACCCTCACCCTCACCCTAAACCTCACCCTAACACTTACTCACACCCTTACCCTCACCCTAACCCTAACCCTAAACCTAAATTTTACCCTAACACTCACCCTAACCCTAACCCTCACCCTCACTCTAACTCTCACCCTAACCTTTACCCTCACCCTAACTCTTACCCTAACCCTAAGCCAATCCCTCACACTAACCCTAACCCTAACCCTCAGCCTAACCCTTATCCTAACCCGAAACGTAGCCCTAAACCTCACCCTAATCCTAACCCTAACCCTCAGCCTAACCCTCATCCTAACCCTAACACTAACCCTCACACTAACCCTAACCGTAAGCCTAAACCTCACCCTAAACCTAACCCTCACCCTCACCCTCTCCTTCACCTTCACCTAACCCTAATCATAACCCTCACCCTCACGCTCACCCTAACTCTAACCCTAAACCTAACCCTAACACCCACCCTCACCCTTACCTTTACCCTAACAATATACCTAACCCTCAACCTAACCCTAACACTCACCCTAATCCTAAACCTAACCCTCACTCTCAAACTCACCCTATCTCTAACCCAAACCCTAACCCTAACCTCACCCTCACCCTCAACCTAACCCTCACCCTAACCCTAATCCTCACTCACACCCTAACCCTCACCCTCAACCGAACCCTCACCCTCAACCGCACCCTCATCCTCACCCTCACCCTCACTCTAAACATCACCCAAAACCTAACCCTCACCCTAACCCTAACCCAAACCCTATTCCAAACCCTCACACTCACCCTAACCCTCACCCTAACCCTTACCCTCACCCTAACCCTAACCATAACCCTCAAAATAACCGTAACACTCACTGTAGCCCTAAACGTAACCCTGACACTGACCTTCACCCACACCCTGATCCTCACCCTCAGCTGAACCCTAACCCTAATCCTATTCCTATTCCTAACCCTCAGCCTCACATTAAACCTAACCCTAACCCTAACCCTCACCCTCACTCTAACCTTCACCTTCACCCTAAACATCATCCTAACCCTAACCCTCACCCTAACCCGAACCCTCACCCTGAACCTAACCTCAGCTTAATCCTCACCCTCACCCTAATCCTCACCCTAACCCTAACCTTTAACTAACTGAAACCCTCACCCTCACCCTCAGCCTAAAGCTCACTCTAACCCTTCCCCTCACCCTAACCCTAAACCTTAACCTAACCATAACCCAAACCCACAACCTCACCCTACCCCTCACCCTCACCTTATCCTAAACCTTATCCTAACCCTAAACCTAAAAGCAATCTTCACCCTAACCAAACCCTAACCCTAACCCTAACCCTCAGCCTATGCTCATCCTAACCCTAACCCTAACCCTAAACCTTACCCTAAAACTAACCCTAACCCTAACCCTCACCCTAACCCTACACCTCACCCTCAAACTCACCCTAACCCTCAGCCTAAACCTAGTGCTAACCCTAATCGTAACACTCACCCTCAACCTAACTCTAACCCTAAACCAAATACTCCCACTCCCTCTCACCCTCACTCTAACCCTCACTCTAACAGTAACCCTCACCCTCAACCTCACCCTCAACTTCAGCCTAACACTAGTCTATACCCTAATACTAACCCTCAGCCTACCCCTGACGCTAACCCCAGCCATAACCCTAACCCTCACCCTAACCCTCACCCTCAGCATAGTCCACACCCTAACCCTAAACCTAACCCTCACACTAACCCTAAACCTAACCCTCAGCCTAAACCTTATCCTAACCCTAAACCTAAAGCTAACCTTCAACCTAACCAAACCCTAACCCTAACCCTAACCCTCACACTAACCCTAAACTTAATCCTCAGCCTAACCCTCATGCTAACCCTAACCCTAACACTAACCTTAACCCTGACCCTCAATTTAACCCTCCCCATAACCCTAACTCTATCCCTAAACCTCACACTCAACGTAACCCTAATCCTAACACTAACCCTAAACTTCATCTTAACTCTCACCCTAACCCTCACCCTCACCCTAAACATCACCCTAAACTTGACCCATACCCTATCCCTAACCCTAACCCTCACCCTAACCCTAACCTCAGCTTAATCCTAACCCTGATGTAAACGAAACCCTCACCCTCACCCTCACCCTCACACTAACCCTATCCCTAACCCTCATCCTAACATTAACCCTCACCCTCACCCTAACCCTAACCCACAACCTCACCCTAATCCTCACCCTAACCCTAACCCTAAACCTTACCTAAACGAAAACCTCACACTCACTCTCACCCTCAACCTAACCCTCAACCTAGCCCACCCCCTAACACTAACCCTCACCATAACCCTAACCCTCACACTCACACTCACCCTCACCCTAACCCTAAACCTAACCCTTACCCTCACCCTAACCCTAACCCTCACACTGAGCCTAACTCTCACCCTAACCCTAACCCTACGTCTCAGACTAACCCTCACCTTTACCCTAACTCTAACCCTCAACCTAACCCTAACACTATCACTAACCCTCACACTAACCCTAACCTTAATAATGAACCTAACCCTCAGCCTCACCCTCACCATAACCCTAACACTCACCCTAATCCTAAACCTAACCCTAGTCCTCACGCTAACACTTACCCTCACCCTCACCCTAACCCTAACTCTCATCCTCACCCTAACCCTCACCCGAAGCCTTACCATCACCCTAACTCTAATCCTAACCCTAACCGTCATCCACACCCTAACCCTAACTCTAAACCAAACCATAACCATAACCCTCCCCCTCCCCCGAACCCTCCCCCGAACCCTCACTCTCACCCTAACGCTCACCCTCATTCTAACCCTCACCCTAACCCTCACCCTCAACCTCACACTCACCCTAACCTTCACCATTACCCTAACCATAACCATAAGCCTCAAGCTAACCCTAACTCTAACCCTCCCCCTCACCCGAACCTTCACCCTCACCCTCACCCTAAACATCACCCTAACAATAACCCTGACCCTAATCCTAACCCTAATGCTCACCCTAACCGAAAACCTCATCTTAACCCTCAACCTCATCCTAAACTTCACCCTAATCTTACCCTAAACGTTACCTAAACTAAACCCTCACCCTCACGCTAACCTTAACCCTAAACCTAACCTGCACACTAACTCTAACCCTAACCCTCAGCATAAAGCTCATCCTAACCCTAACCCTAACCATAACCCTAACCCTCACCCTAACCCTAACCCTCACCCTCATCCTCACCCTCACCCTCACACTAAGCCTAACCCTAACCCTAATCCTAATCTGAAACCTCACCCTCACCCTAAACCTAACACTAACCATTATTCTGATCCTCACCCTCACCTTAACCCTAACCCTAACCCTCACCATCACCCTAAACCTCACCCAAACCCGAACCCTCACCTCAACCTAACCCTCAATCTCACCATAACCCTAAACCTAACCTTAATCTTCTCCCTAACCCTAACAATAATCCTATCCCTCACCCTAACCGTTATCCTCACACTTACCCTAAACCTAACCCTAAAACTCACACTAACCCAAAAACTCACCCTATCCCTGATCATACCCCTCACCCTAATCCTAACCCTAACCCTAATCCACACCCTAAATCTAACCCTAACCCTCACCCTCACCATAACCCTCATCCACACCCTAATCCTCACCCTCACCCGAACCATCACTGTCACCCTAACCCTCACACTCACCCTAAACATCACCCTAAACCTAACCCTCACCCTAACCCTAAACATAACCCTCACTCTCACCCCAACCCTAATCCTAACCCTAACACGAACCCTCACCCTAATCCTGACCCTCACACTCACGCTAAACCTAACCCTCACACTCACCCTAACCCTAACCCTACCCCTCACACTACCCCTCACCCTAACACTTACCCTCACCCTAACACAAACCCGAACCCTCACCCTCACCCTAGCCCTCACCCTAACACATATCCTAACCCTAACCCTAACCCTAAACCTAAACCTCACCCTAACCCTCACCTTCAAACTCACCCTAACCCTAACCCTAACCCTAACCCTAACCCTCACCCTCAACCTCATCCTAACCCAAACCCTAACTCTTATTCAAACCCTAACACTCACCCAGACACTAAACCTCACCCTAATCCTTAGCCTCACCCTCACCCTAACCGGAACCCACACCTTAACCTTAACCCTCACCCTACCCCTAACCCTAACCCTCAACCTCACACTCACCCTAACCCTAACCCTAACCCTCACCCTCACTCTAACCCTAAACCTAATGCTAACCCTAACCCTCATCCTCACCCTAACATTAACCCACCCCTCATCCTAACCCAAAACCTAACCCTAATGCTAAACCTAACCCTCACCCTCACCCTAACCCTCACCCTAACCCTTACCCTCACCCTCTCCCTAACCCTTACCTTAAACATACACGTGAGCCTAACCCTCATCTTAACCCTTACCCTCACTATAAACCTAACACTAACCCTAATCCTCACACTAACACTAAACCAAAGTCTAACCATAACCCTCACTTTAACCCTCACCCTAATCCTAACCCTGACTCTCACCCTCACTGTAACACTAACACTAAACCTAAACCTCACCCTCACCCTAACCCCCACTGTCACCCTAACCCTCAATGTCACCCTAACCCTAACCCTCACCCTCAACCTCACCCTAACCCTTACCCTAACCATAAACTTAACCCTAACTCACAGCCTAACCCTCACCCGAACCCTCACCATCACCCTCAACCTCACCCTAACTGTAACCCTAAGACTCACCCCAAACCTAACCCTCACCCTAACCCTAAGTCTAACCCTCACCCTCAACCTAACCTTAACCCGAACTCTAACCCTATACCTCACCCTAACCCTAAGGCTAAACCTAACCCTAACTCTTACTCTCATCCTAATCCTCACCCTAAACCTTTGCCTCACACTAACACTAATCCTAACCCTCACACTAACCTTAACCCTCAACCTAACCCACAGCATCACCCTAACCCTCACCGTCACCCTAACCCTCACCTACACCCTAACCCTCTCCCTCACCCTCACCCTAATCATCAACATAACCCTAACCCTCAGGCTAACCCTAACCCTAAACCTCACCTTAACCCTAACCCTCACCTTCAACCTCACCCTCAGCCTAATCCTCACCCTAAACTTAAACCTAACCCTTTCCTAACCGAAAACCGCACCCTAACCCTAACCCTCACCTTAACCCTGGCCCTCACCCTACACCTCACCCTAAGCCAAACCCTAACCCTAACCCTCAAACTCAACCTCATCCTCAACCTCAGCCTCAACCTAAACCTAAACATATTCCTAACCCTCACCCTCACCCTCACACTCACTCTAAACCTAACTGTAAACCTAATGCTAACCCTAAACCTCACCCTCACCTTAACCCTAATTCTAACCCTCACCCTAACCCTAACCCTAACCCTAATGCTATACCCAACCCTAACCCTCACCCTAAGAATAATGCTAACCCTAATACTCAACCACAACCTAAACCTCACCCTAACCCTTACCCTCATCCTAACCCTCACACTAACCCTAAACCTAAACCTAAACCTCACCCAAACACTCACCCTAACCCTTACCCTAAACCTCACCCTCACACTGACCCTCACCCTAACCTTTACCCACACCCTCACCCTAAACCTAACCATAACCCTCACACTAAACCTAACCCTCACCCTAACCCTAACCATAATCCTCACCCTAAACCTCACCCTAACCCTAAATCTAACCCTCAAACTAACGCTAACCCAAAACATTACCCTAACCCTAACCCTCACACTCACCCTCAGCCTAACACTAACCCGAGCCCTAATCCTAACCCTAACACTCACCCTCACACTCACTTTAACTTGAACCCTAAACATAAACCTAACCCTCACCCTAACCATAAACCTATCCCTAATGCACACCCTAACCCTAAACATCACCCTAACCCTAAACCTAACCCTCACCCTCACCCTAACCCTAACTCTCACCCTAACTCACACCTTAACCCTAACGCTAACCCTAAACCTCACCCTCACCCTAAACCTCACCCTAACCCAAACCCTCACCATAGCCCTAAGAGTAACCCTAAACCTAATCCTCACACTCACCCTAACCCTAACCCTCACCCTCACCCTAAACCTCACCCTCACCTTAACACTCACCCGAATCCTAACCCTAACCCTCACCCCAACCCTAACCCTCACGCTAACCCTAACTTTAACCCTCACCCTAAAACTTAATCTAACCCTAACCCTCACTCTCACCCTAATCCTCAACCTAACCCTGATCCTTACACTAACCCTAACACTAACCTTCACACTAAACCTAATCCTCACCCTAAACCTAAACGTAACCCTCACCCTAACCCTCTCCCTAACCCTAACCCTACCCCTCATCCTACCCCTCACCCTAAACCTAAGCCTCACTCTTACACTTAACCTAACCCTCAACCTGACCGAAACTCTCACCTTCACACTAACCCTCACCCTAAACCTACCCCTCACCAACACCCTAACTCTCACCCTCACCCTCACCTTCACTCTCACCCTAATCTTCACCAACACCCTTAGCCACACCCTCAAATGAATCCTCACTCTCACTCTCACCCTCTCCCTAAACAACACCCTAACCATAAACCCTCAACTTAACCCTAACCCTAACCCTACCCCTAACCCTAACCCTAAACTTAAACCTCACCCTCACTGTAATCCTCAGCCTAAACCTAAATCTATACCTTTCCTGACCGAAAACCTCACCTTCACCCAAACCCTCACCTTAGCCCTGACCCTCACCCTAGTTCTCACCCTAAACCTAACGCTAAACTTAACCCTCACCCTCACTCTCACCCTCACCCTCACCCTCACCCTCAGCCTCACGCTAACCCTAAACCTAATCCTAACCCTAACCTGCACCATAAGCCTAACCCTAACCCTAATGCTAACCCTACCCCTCAACCTAACCCTAACACTCAACCTAAACCTAACCCTAATGCTAATGGTAACCCTAACCCTCTCCCTCATCCTAACCCTGACCCTAACCCTTTCCCTAACCCTCACCCTCACCCTATCCGTAACCCTAACACTCACCCTAACCCTAACTCTAACCCTAACCCTATTCCTACCCCTCAGCCTAACCCTCAACCTCACCCTAACCCTCACCATCTCCCTAACATTAATGATAAGCCTAAACATCAACCTTAATCTAACCGTTGCCCTAATCCTTACCCTCACCATAACCCTATCCCTCAACCTCAACCTAACCCTCACCCTAACCCTTACACTCACCCTAACCCTCACCCAACCCTAACCCGAACCCTAACCCTCACCCTAACCCCCACCCTAACATTCACCCTAACCCTAAAGCTAACCCTATACCTCAGTCTCACCCTATCCCTCACCCTAACTCTTATCCTCACACTAACCCTAACCCTAAACCTAACCGTAACCGTCACACTAAGCCTAAACCTCATCCTAACCCTAACCCTACCTCTCACCCTAATACTCAGCCTAACCCTAACCTTAACCCTAACCCGAACCCTAACATTAACCCTAATCCTCCCCCAACCTTAAACCTCATGGTCACCCTAAGCCTCACCCTCACCCTAACCCTCACCTACACCCTATCCCTTCCTATACCCTGAAGCCTAACTCTCAATCTAAACCTCACCCTCAACCTAAACATCACCCTAACCCTCACCCTCACCCAAACCCTAAACCTCAATCTCACCCACAACCTAACCCTCACCCGAACCCGAACCCTCTCACTCTCCCTAATTTTCACTTTCACCATAAACATCACCCTAACCCTAACACTCATCCTAACCCTAACCATAACCCTCACCCTCACCCTAACCCTAACCCTAACCCTAACCCTTACCCTAACCCACAGCGTAACACTTAGGCTAACCTTAACCCTCACTCTGACCCTAACCCTCACCCTAACACTTAGCATCACCCTAACCCTTACCCAAACCATAACCCTCACACTAAATCTAAGCCTCACCCTAACTCTAACCCTAAATCTGCCCCTCACCCTAACCCTAACCGTGAGGGCTAGCGTGAGCCTCACTCATACCCTCAACCTCAGCCTACCCTAAGCCTAACCCTAATCCTAAACCTAACCCTCACACTCACACTCACCCTAAACCTAACCCTAACCCTCATCCTCACACTAAGGCTAACTCTAACCAACCCTCAACCTCACCCTAACCCTTACCCTCACCCTAAACCTAACCCTAACCCTAACCCTCACACTAACCCTAAAACTACCCCTCAGCCTAACCCTAAGACTCACCCTAAACCCAACACTGATGCTAACACAAATGTTCACTCTCAACCTAAGCCTCAGCCTAACCCTTACCCTCACCATAACCATATCCCTCACCCTCAGCCTACCCCTTCCTCTCACCCTATCCCTCAACCTAACCCAAACCCTAACCCTAACCCTAAACTTCCACCTAACCATCACCCTAACCCTCACCCTAGCCCTAACCCTAACCCTCACCCTAACACTAAACCTAAGCCTAACCCTCACCCTCACCGTAACTGTCATCCTAACACTTAACCTCACCCTAACCCTAACCCTAACACTCACCCTAACCCTAACCCTCACCCAAACCCTCACTCTCTCCTTCACCCTCACCCTAAACATCACCCTAACCCTAAACCTCACCCTAATCCTAACCCTTACCCTCACCCTAAACCTAACCCTCACCTTAAACTTCACCCTCACCCTAATCCTCACCCTAGCCCTCATCATAAACCTAACCCTAAACTTAACCCTCAGCCTCACCCTTAGCCTCACCCTCAGCCTCACCCTAACCCTAACCCTTACCCTCACCATAACCCTATCCCTAACTCTCAACCTAACCCGCACCCTAACACTTACGCTCACCCTAACCCTCACCCAACCCTAACCCGAACCCTAACCCTCACCCTAAACCCCACCCAAACCTTCACCATAACCCTAAGGCTAACCCTAACCCTCAGTCTCAACCTAACCCTCACCCTAAACCTTATCCTCACACTAACCCTAACCCTTACCGTAAAGGTCACACTAAGCCTAACCCTCATCCTAACCCTAACCCTACCTCTCACCCAAAGCCTCACCCTAACCCTATCCCTAACCGTAATGCTCAACCTAACCCTAACCCTCACCCTCACCCTAATCCTCACCCTCAACCTAACCCTAACCCTTACCAAAACGAAAGCCTCACACTTAACCTCACCCTCGCCCTCACCCTCAGCTTATCCCTTACACTAACCCTAATCCAAACCCTAACTCTTACCCTCAACCTAAACCTAACCCTAACCCTAATCCTCACCGTCCCCCTCTCACTCACCCTCACCCGCACCCTAATCCTCACGCTCTACCTCACCCTAACCCTAACCCATAAAGTCACCCTTAACATCAACCTAAACATAACTGTCACGCTAACCCTAACCCTTACCATAATCCTAACCCTAACCCTAACCCTCACCCTAACTCTAAACCTAACCCTAAGCCTAACCCTCACCGTAACTCTAACAATAACCCTAACCCTAAATGTCAACCTAACCCTCATCCTAACGCTAACCCTAACACTAACCCTAACCCTGACCCACAATCTAACCCTCCCCTTAACCCTCACCCTCACCCTAAACATCACCCTCACCATAACCCTAACACTAACCCTAACCCTGACCCTCAATCTAACCCTCCCCTTAACACTCACCCTCACCCTAAACATCACTCTCACCCTAACCCTAATCCTAACACTAACCCTAAACCTCACCCTAACCCTAACCTCAGCTTAACCCTAACCCTGATGTAAACTATACCCTCACCCTCACCCTCACCCTAATCCCTAACCTACCCCTAACCCTGACATAAAGGAAACCCTCACCCTCAACTTCACACTAACCCTCACCTTAACCCTCACCTTAATCTTGACCCTGATCTTAACCCTCATCCTAACTCTAACACTAAACCTAAATCTCACCCTCACCTAATCCTCACAATCACCCTAACCCTCCCCCTAAACCTCACCCTCACCGTAGCCCTCATCCTCACCCTAACCCTAACACTAACCATCAACCTCACCCTCACCCTCTGGCTAAACCTAACCCTACCCTAGCCCTAAACCTCACCCTCACCCTCACCCTCACCCGCACCCTAACCCTAAAAATAACCCTAACACTAACACTAACACTAAACCTCAACCTCACCCTAACCCTAATCCTAACCCTAACTCTAATCCTAAACCTCACCCTAACCCTCACCCTAACTCTAACCCTCACCCTAACCCGAACTCTCACCCTAACCCTAACACTAACCCTAACCCTTACCCTCACAAACACCCTAACCGTAACCCTTACCCTCACTCTAACCCTAACCCTAACAGTAACCCTAACCCTAAACCTAGTCCTCACACTCATCCTAACGCTCATCCACACTTTAATCCGAACCCTCACCCGAACCCCAAACCGAACCCTAACCCTAACCCTAAACCTAACCCTAACACTCCCACTAAACTTAACCCTCACCCTAACTGTAACCCTAGCCATCAGCCTAAACCTCACCCTAACCCTAACCCTACCCCAAACCCTAACCCTCACACTAAACCTAACCCTCACCCTATCCATAACCCTACCCCTCAGCCTAAGACTCACCCGAACCCTAACCCTAACCCTAACCCTAATCCTCACCCTATACCTAACCCTAACCCTAACCCTCACACCCACTCTAGCCCTCACCCTAAAATTACCCTAAGCCGATCCCAAACCCTAAACCTCACCCTCATCTTAACCCTCACCCTAACCCTTCTCCTCACCATAAACCTAATCATGAACCTAAACTTAACCCTAAAACTCACACTAAACCTAAGCCTCACCCTAACCCTAAGTCTACCCCACAGCCTAACCCTCATCCTAACCCTAACCATAACCCTATCCCTCACCTTAACCCTAACCCTAACATTAACCTAACCCTCCCCCTAACCGAAACCCTAACCTCACCCTAACACTCACCCTCAGCCTAACCCTAAAGCTAATCCTAATCCTAAACCTAACCCTCACCCACACCCTCACCCTAACTCTAACCCGAACCCTAACCATAACCCTCCCCCTCACCCTCACCGGAACCCACACTCTCACCCTAATGCTCACCCTCACTCTAACCCTCGTCCTCACCCTCACCCTCAACCTCACCCTCAACCTCACCATCACCCTAATCCTAACCCTAATCATAACCCTCATGCTAACCCTAACTCTAAACCTAACCCTCACACTCACCTTAACCCTAACCCTCACCTTAACCCTAACCCTAAACCACACCCTAACCCTCACCCTCACCCCCCACCTCAACCTCACACTCACCCTAACCCTCACCATCACCCTAAACCTAACCCTAACCAAAACCCTCACGCTAACCCTAACTCTAACCCTAACCTCACACTCACCTTAACCCTAACCCTCACCCTCAACCTTACCGTAACCCTAACCCTTACCCTAACCCTCACCCGCACCCTTACCGTAACCCTAACCCTTACCCTAACCCTTACCGTCAACCTCACCCTCACCGTGACCCTCACCCTAAGCCTAACCCTAACCCTAATCCTAAACCTAACCCTCACCCTCACCCTCACCCTAACCCTCATCCTAAATCTAACGGTCACCGTCACCCTAAACCTAACCCTAACAATCACCCTCATCTTCACCCTTACACTTACCCTAACCGTAACCCTCACCCTCACCCTAACCCTAACCCTCACACTAAACCTAACCCTCACCCTCACCCTAACCGTAACCCTACGCCTCACCCTAGCCCTCATGCTCACCCTAACTCTAACCCTAAACCTAACCTCAAGCTAACCCTAACCCTCACCCTCACCCTCACCTAACCCACACACTTAACCCTAAACGTAACCCTCAGCCTAACGCTCATCCTAACCCTAAACCTAAATCTCATCCTCACCCTCACCGTTACCGTAACACTAACCCTAAAAATAAACCTAACCCTAACCCTCACCCTAACCATACCACTCACCCTAACCCAAACCCTCACCCTAACACTTACCCTCACACTAACCCTAACCCTAACACTAACACTAACCCTCACACTAACCCTAACCCTAACCCTAACCCTAAACCTCAACCTCACCCTCACCCTCAGCCTAACCCTAGTACTTACCCTCAACCTATACCTTCCCCTCAACCTAACCCTAACCCTAACCCTCACCCTCACCCTCACCCTCACCTCACCATAACCCTATCCCTCACCATCCACCTAAACCTAACCCTAACACTTGCCCTCACCTTAACACTCACCCTAACCCTAACCCTGAACCTAACCCTCACCCAAATGCTCACCCTAACACTAACACTAAACCTATCCCTCACCCTCAGTCTAACCCTCACCCTAAAGCTTACCCTCACCCTAAACCTAATCCTCACACTAACCCTAAACCTAACCCTAAACCTAACCTTCACCTTAACCCTCACCTTAATCCTGACCCTGATCTTAACCCTCAGCCTAACTCTAACATTAAGCCTACATCTCACCCTCACCTAACCCTCATCATCACCCTAAACCTCACCCTAAACCTAACCATCACCCACACGCTAAACCCCCCCTCACCCTCACCCTCGCCCCAAAGCTAACACTAACTTTAAACTTCACCATCACCATCATACTAACACTAATCCTAAACCTAACCCTCACACTCACCCTAAACCTAACCCCAAACCTAACCATCAGCCTAACCTTAACACTAAACCTAACCCACACCCTAAACCTAACCCTAACCCTAAACCTCACCCTCACCCTAACCTTCAACCTCACCCTAAACCTCACCCTCATCCTAACCCTCACCTTAATCCTAATCATAAGCCTCTCCCTCACGTTAAACCTCACCCTAACCCTTAACCTTAACCTAACCCTAACACTAACCCTAACCCTCACACTAAATCTAAACCTCACCCTCACCCTAACCCTAACCCTACCCCTCACATTAACCCTAACACTCATCCTAACTCTAACCCTAACCCTCACCCTCACCCAAACCTGAACCCTCACCTCAACCTAACCCTCACTCTCACCCTAACCCTAAACCTAAACCTAATCCTCTCCCTAAACCTCACCCTCACCCTCACCCTCACCTTAAGCCTAACCCTAACCCTAATCCTAAACCTAACCCTCACCCTCACCCTAAAATTAACCCTAACCCTAATCCTAAACCAAAACCTCAACTTAACCATAAATCTAACACTAACCATCCCCCTCACAAGCACCCTTACCCTAACCCCAATCCTATGACTTACCCTCACCCTAACCCTAACAATAACCCTATCCCTCACTCTAACCCTTATCCTCACACTTACCCTAAACCAAACCCAAAAACCTCACACTAACCCTAAACCTCACACTAACCCTAACCCAACCCCTCACCCTAAACCTCACCCTAATCCTAACCCTAACCATAACCCACACCTTAAACCTAACCCTAACCCTCACCCTCACTTTAACCCTCACCTTAATCCTAACCATGACCCTAACCCTCACTGTAACGCTAACACTAAACCTAAAACTAACCTTCACCCTAACCCTCACTGTAAGCCTAAACATCACCCTAACCCTCACCCTCACACTCACCCTAACCCTAACACTAACTCTCACCCTAACCCTCACTCTAACCCTTAACCTTACCCTAACCCTACCCCACAACCTCACACTAAACCTAACCCTCAACCTCATCCCAACCCTAACCCTAACCGTCACCCTAACACTTACCCTCACCCTAAACCAAACCCTAACCTTCACCCTCACCTAGCCCTCAACCTTACACTAATCTTAACCCTAAACCTGACCCTCACCCTCACCCTGACCCTCACTCTAACCCTATCCCTAACCCTAACCCTCACCCTCACCGTCACCCTAACCCTAACTCTAATTCAAACCCTAACCCTCACACACACCCTAAACCTCACCAGAATCCTTAGCCTCACTCTCACCCTAATTGGAACCCACAACTTAACCTTAACCCTCACTCTAACCCTGAACCTAAAACTGAACCTAACACACACCCTAAACCTAACCCTAACCCTCACCCTCAAGCTAACCCTAAACATAATGCTAACCCTAAATATCATCCTCACCCTAACCCTAAACCTACCCCCACCCCACCCTAACCCAAACCCTAAACCTAATGCTAACCCTAACCATCAACCTCACCCTAACCCTCACTCTAATCTTTACCCTCACCCTCTCCCTCACCCTTACCCTAAACCTACCCATCAGCCTAAACCTCACCTTAACCCATACCCTCACTATAAACTTAAAACTAACCCTAATTCTCACACTAACCCTAAACCTAATCCTAACCATAACCCTCACTTTAACCCTCACCCTAAGCCTAACCCTGAACCTAACCCTCACTGTCACCCTAACCCTCAACGTCACCCTAACCCTCAACCTAACCCTAACCCTCACCCTAAATGTCCCCCTAACCCTTACCCTCACCACAACCTTAACCCTAACCCACACCCTAACCCTCACGCGAAACCAAACCCTCACCCTCACCCTCATCCTAACCGTAACACTAACACTCACCCCAACCCTAACCCTCACCCTAACCATAACTCTAACCCTCACCCTCAACCTAACCAACACCTGAACTCTAACGCTATACCTCAAACTACCCTTAATGCTAAACATAACCCTAAATCTTAGTCTCATCCTAATTCTCACCCTAACCCTTTTCCTCACCCAACCCTAATCCTAACCCTCACACTAGCCCTAACCCTCAACCTAACCATCACTGTCACCCTAACCCTCACCCTAATCCTAACCCTTACCTACACCCTAACCCTCACCCTCACCCTCACCCTAAAAATCACCCTAACCCTAACCCTCAGCCTAAACCTAACCCTAACCCTCACCTTAACCCTAACCCTCAACTTCAACCTCAGCCTCAGCCTAATCCTCACCCTAAACATAACCCTAACCCTTTCCTAACCAAAAACCGCACCCTCACCCTAGTCCTCATCCTAACCTTCGCTCTCACCCTAGCCCTCAACTTAAGCCTAACCCTAACCCTAATCCTCAACCTCAACCTCATCCTCAACCTCAGCCTCACCCTAAACCTAATCCTAAACCTAACCCTCACCCAAACCCTCACGGTAACCATAACCGTAAACCTAATGCTAACCCTAAAACTGACCCTCACCTTAACCCTAATCCTAACCCTCACCCTAACCCTAACCCTAAGCCTAATGCCATACCTAACCCTAACCCTCACACTAAGACTAATGCTAACCCTAATATTCAACCACAACTTAAACATCACCCTAACACTTACCCTCATCCTAACCCTCACCTTAACCCTAAACCTGAACCTAATCCTCATCCAAACACTCAACCTAACCCTTACACTAACCCTATTCTTCACCCTCACCCTAACCCTCACCATATCCCTTATACTCACACTAACCCTAACCCTAACCCTACACCTCACACTAACGCTAACCTTTAACTCAACCCTAACCCTATCCCTCACCCTAACCCTAAACCTAACCCTCATCCAAATGCTCACCCTAACCCTAACACTAACCTTATCCATCACCCTCACCGTAACCCTCACCCTAACGCATACCCTCACCCTCAACCTAACCCTAACCCTAACACTCTACCTAAACCTAACATAACACTAATGCTAACCCGAACCCTCACCATCACCCGAACCCACTCCCTCACCCTAACACTCAGCTAATCCTCACCCTAACCCTAACATTACCTAATCAAGACCCTCACCCTCACACTCACCTTCACCCTAACCGTCACCCTCACCCGATCCCTCACCCTAACTGTAACCCTAACACTAAACCTCACCCTCATCCTCAACCTCAGCCTAACGCTATCCCTATCCCTAATCCTAACTGTCACTCTCAACCTAAGCCTAACCCTAACACTCATCCCTCAACCTAAGCCTCACCCTAACCCTAACGCTAACCCTAACCCTCACCCTCATCCTAGCGCTCAACATAACCCTAACTGTAATCCTAAATCTAACCCTAAACCTCATCTTCACCCTCACCCTCACCCTCACCTTCAGCCTAATCCTATCCCTAACCCTAATACTAACTCTAAACCTAAACCTAACCCTACCTCTCTACTCCTAACCCTAGCCATCACCCTCACTCATACCCTCAACCTCAGCCTAACCCTAACCCTAATCCTAAACCTAACCCTCACACTCACACTCACCCTTACCCTAAACCTAATCCTCACCCTCAACCTAAGTGTAACCCTAAACCTCACCCTCACCCTAACCCTTAACATCCCCCGAAACCTAACCCTAACCCTAACCCTTAAACTACCCCTCAGCTTAACTCTAACCCTCACCCTCAACCCAAACCTGATGCTAACACAAATGCTCACTCTCAACCTAAGCCTCAGCCTAAAACTTACCCTCACCATAACCCTATCCCTCCCCTCTCCCTAACACTCACCCTAACCCCTCCCCTCATCCTAACCCTCACCCTAACCCAAAGCCTAACCCTAATCCTAACCTTCACCCTAAGCCTCACCCTAACACTCACAGTAACCCTAACCCTAACCCTCACCCTCAAACTCACCCTAACCCTAAACCTAAACTTAACCCTCACTCTCACCCTATCATCCTAACCCTTACCCTCGCCGTAAAACTAACCCTAACCCTAACCCTAAAACTCAACCTAAACCTAACCCTAACCCTAATGCTAACCTTAACCCTCACGCTCACCCTAACCTGGACCCTAACCCTTACCCTTAACATCACCCTCACACTCACCCTAACCCTAACCCTTACACTCACCATAACCCTATCCCTCACTCTCAACCTAACCCTCACCCTAAACCTTACGCTCACCCTAACCCTCACCCAACCCTAACCCGAACCCTAACCCACACCCTAACCCCCACACTAACCTTCACCCTAACCCTAACGCTAACCTTAACCCTCAATCTCAACCTAACCCTCATCCTAACACTTATCCTCACATTAACCCTAACCCTAACCGTAAACCTCACACTAAGCCTAACCCTCTACCTAACCCTAATCCTCACCCTCACCATAATCCTCACCCTAAACATAACCCTAACCCTTACCTAACCGAAACCCTAACCCTGACCCTCACCCTCACCATCAGCCTAACCCTTACCCTAACTCTAATAGTACTCTAACTCTTATCCTCACCCTAAATCTAACCCTAACCCTAATCCTCATGGTCACCCTCCCACTCACGCTCACCCTCACCCTAAACCTCACGCTCAACCTAACCCTCACCCTAACCCTCACCGTCACCCTAAACATCACCCTAACCTTAACCCTCATGCTAACCCTAACCCTTACCCTACACTAACCCTAACCCTAACCCTAACCCAAAACCTCGCCCTAAACCTTATGCTAACCCTAACTCTCATCCTCACCCTAATCCTCACCCTAACCCTTATCCTCACACTAACCCTAAAACTAACCCTCAGCATCACCCTGACCCTCAACCTAAACCTAAAACTAACGCTCACCCTGGACCTAACCCTTACCCTAAAACTAAACCTCACACTAACCCACACCCTAACCCTCACCCTAAACTTAAACCTCACCCTCACCCTCACCCTTAACCTAACCTTTACCCTATCCCTAACCCTTCCCCTCAACCTAACCCTCACCCTCACCCTAACCCTAACACTAACCCTCACCCTAAACCTAACCCTAAGCCTAATCCTCACCCTAAACCTAAACCTAACCCTCATCCTAACCCTAAACGTTACCTGAAACCTAACCCTAAACCTAAACCTAACCATACCCCTAACCCTTACCCTACCCTAACCCTAACCCTAACCCTAACCCTCACACTAAACCTTATGCTAACCCTAACTCTCATCCTCACCCTAATCCTCACCCTAACCCTTATCCTCACACTAACCCTAACCCTAACCCTCAACATCACCCTAACCCTAAACCTAAACCTAAAACTAAGGCTCACCCTGAACCTAAACCTTACCCTTACCCTAAACCTAAACCTCACACTAACCCTCACCGTAACCCTCACCCTAAACCTCACCCTCACCCTCACCCTAACCCTAACCTTTACCCTATTCCTAACCCTACCCCTCAACCTAACCCTCACCCTCACCCTAACCCTAACACTAACCCTCACCCTAAACCTAACCCTAACCCTAACCCTCACCCTAAACCTAAACCTAATCCTCATCCTAACCCTAAACCTTACCTGAAACCTAACCCTAACGCTAAACCTAACCATAACCCTAACCCTCACCATCAACCTTACCCTCACCCTAACCCTAAACCTAACCCTAACCCTCACCCTAACCCTAACCAGAATCCTAACCCTAACCCTCACCGTCACCATCACCCTCACCCTAACCCTCAATCTCAAACTCACCTTCACCCTAACCCTCAAACTAAACCAAACCCTCACCCTAACCCTAACAATCTCCCTAACACTAACCCTACCTTTCACCCTAACCTTAACCCTAAATGTCACCCTAACCCTAACCCTCACCCTCACCCTCACCCTCTGCCTAACACTAACCGTAACCCTAATCCTAACCCTAACTTTCACCCTCATACTCACCCTAACTCAAACCCTAACCCTAACCCTAACCCTATCCCTAATTCTCACCCTAATCCTAAACCTCATCCTAAACCTAACCCTCAATCTCACCCTAACCCTAACCCTATCCCCCACCATAACCCTAATGCTAACCCTATCCCTCACCCTCACCCTAAACCGCACCCTAAACCTTACCCTCACAATAAACTTAACCCTAACCCTAAACCTAATACTCACACTAACTCTAACCATCACCCTCACCCTAACCTTCACCGTCACCTTAAACTTCACTCAAACACTAACCATCACCCACACACTAACCCTCACCCGAAACCGAAACCTCTACCTCACTCTCACCCTAACCGAAATCCTAACACTCACCCCAAACCTAACCCTCAACCTAACCCTAACTCTAACCCTCACCCTCAACCTAACCCTAACCCTAATTCTAACCGTAAACCTCACCCTAACCCTAACACTAAACCTAACCTTAACTCTTACTTTCATCCTAAACCTCACCCTAAACCTATTCCTCACACTAACCTGAACCCTAACCTCACACTAACCCAAACCCTAACACTAACCCTAACCCTAACCCTAACCCTCACCCTGAACCTAACCCTAACCCTTTTCCACACCCTCACCCTGACCCTCACCGTCACCCTAACCCTCACCCTAAAACTAACCCTCAACTATACCCTAAAACTCACCATCACCTTCACCCTCACCCTCATCCTAGACATCACCCAAACACTAACCCTCAGCCTAACCCTAACCCTAAACCTCACCTTAACCCTAACGCTCACCTTCAACCTCACCCTCAGCCTAATCCTCACCCTAAACTTAAACCTAACCCTTTCCTAACCGAAAACCGCACCCTCACCCTAACCCTCACCCTAACCCTCGCCCTCACCCTAGGCCTCACCCTAAGCCAAACCCTAACCCTAACCCTCAAACTCAACCTCATCCTCAACCTCAGCCTCACCCTAACCCTAAACCTAATCCTAACCCTAATCCTCACCCCCACCCTCACTCTAACGCTAACCCTAAACCTCACCCTCAACTTTACCCTAGTCCTAAACCTCACCCTCAACCTAACCCTAACCCTAATGCTATACCTAAACCTAACCCTCACCCTAAGACTAATTCTAAGCCTAATACTCAACCTCACCCAAAACCTCACCCTAACACTTACCTGTAGCGACCGTCTACTCGACCAGCGAGAAAAAACGACCACCACACCAGGATCACGCTTTATTGGAGAGCCTTTTAGTTGTAGGAGAGCTTGGGCACGAGAGAGCGTGCACCCGAAACATAGCCGCTTATATAGGGAAATAGGAACGCAGGTCGGTCTATTGTTGGTCGCCTGCCTTTCACGGTCACAAGGTGTCATGGGATTGGCTGGGGACTCTACCTGGCTCACGCACGCGCACAGCCCAGGCGTCCCGCCAAGCACCGTCTGAGGTGGTTACCTCAAAGCTGCAAGGGAGTGGGCGGAGTCTCGCCTCGGCTCCCTACAGTTCCCCCTTCTTTGTTTTATGGCAACAGGTAAGAGTAGAGGTTGGGCCTCTGTCTAAAACATTAATGAGAGGACCTTGCACTGGCCTTCGCCTGAGGGGTGCCTTCCCCAGTGATGACCAGGCCCGTCCGTTGCCTTTTTTGCAGAGGTGGGATCTTGGGCATCAATCCACTTGCAACCCAGCATGCTCTTCTTGAGGAGATGTGAACCATCTCCTCAAGTGCAGTGCACTTGCCTTGCACCCTGTCCCAAATTGCAAATTGCATACCTGTCCCAGTGCAATGGGATCCCCTGATCCCTCGGGGTGCTAAGTCTATGCAGAATGGTAAGGCTTAACTGCCTCTTAGGGCAGACAGCCAAATCTGGGGTGAGGATCCACTCTCCAAAGCGGCTAATGCTTGCAAGATAACAACCTTGTCCCTTCTGGTTTGGGCTCGAAGGCGACAGACCAACCATAGGCAGACCACGCATCCTCCCAAGCAGCAGGCTAAAAACATTCCGACTCCCACCCACTCTTTGAAAAAGGACACCGCAGAGGCAATCCAGTCAGTAAATTGTAACAGCCCACAGCATCATTGGTTTAGCTATCACAGGGATTGCTATTAGCACTGTTGCTAACAGCAGGAAGATCAGCTGCATCAGGAGACGAGTGGATGGCATCTTCAAGAGGGGGTTCTTCTGCAGTCTCCACCGGCCTGGTCAGTCTCGTTGGCACCCAGTGAGGTACTTCTTGACTCTGTGGAAAAACACAAACAGCTCCCCTGGATCTCGTTATTACCGGATCCGGTCCATACCATTTATTATTAATAACATCCTTCCACATAACCATGTCTTTAGTATCCATGGAGTCTCTTGTCATATGCCGATCTGCGGCAGACTGATCGTTGTCATTTAGAATTAAAAAATTAAGGGTAAAGAGCGCAAGAGAAAGTCTTTTCCTGGGGGACGCGGACTCAGCAATTCCCCCTTTTTGCTTTTGAAGCATTTCTTTTATGCTTCTATTAGCTCTTTCCACTATACCTTGTCCTTGAGGATTGTAGGGCAATCCGGTGGTGTGGGCAACCTGCATTTGTGCGCAAAAGGCGCAAAAACCATGGGAAGTATAAGCAGGGCCATTATCCGTCTTGAGTCTAAGGGGCTTTCCCCAAGCTGCCCAAGCTTCTAAGCAGTGTATTCTGACGTGAGACACCTTTTCTCCTGCCAGAGGTGTGGCATGAATGACACCAGAAAAGGTGTCCACCGACACATGTAAATATTTCAACTTACCAAATTCCGTCAGATGAGTAACATCCATTTGCCATAGGGCGTTTGGTCTCAACCCCCTGGGGTTTACCCCCACATGGGGAGGATGAAGAAAGGTAACACAAGATTTACAGGCTTTAACAATATCTCTTGCCACATGCCTGGACAAATTATATCTTTTCCTAAGGGTATTAGCAGGTACATGATACAATCTATGAAAGTCTTTTGCCAATTCTACAGGATCAGCAGCAACCAGAGCCACAGCCCGAGTTGCCTGGTCCACCAAATCATTACACTTTGCCATCGGGCCCGGCAGCATAGAGTGGGCGCGAATATGTCCAATATAAAAAGGATGTTTTCTGTTTAAGATAAGGGATTGAATCTGTAACAAAACATTAGAAATTGTACTGGCCTGCTTAACTGAAGCAGCAACTTCAAGAGAAGCAACGGCATTTACAACATATAATGAATCAGAAAATAAGTTAAAAGGTTGATCAAATCTTTTAAAAACTTCAAGCACAATTAAACATTCAACAGCCTGTGGGGCATTCGGCCGAAAATTAAAAACCACCGGCTGTTTGTGTCCTTGAACAAAAAAGGCACCTTGTCCAGATTTTGATCCATCCGTAAAGATCATCAGAGCATCAGCCAAGGGCTCCTTTGAAGTGACAACAGGAAAATACACTAAATTTTTGTTAACTATGGCAAGCAGAGGATGCTTAGGTAATGATTATCAATTACATTTGGAAATGAGCAAACAAGAATTGCCCACATATCCACTGTGGCTGCTAAAATTTGAACTTGCTCACGGGTGTATGGAATAATTAATTTATCTGGAATTTTTGTAAAGTGCATTAAACAATACTTTATACCCAAAATTGCCTGTTTTTTTTAATTTAATTTTATTTAGTTTTTATTTTTTTTATTTTTATATTTTTTTTCTCAGATCAAAATTGCCTGTTTAGCCACTAATTCAGGGAAATATTGAACAGTTTTTGCTCCCACAGAATCATAGCATTAATAGTTAGCCTTTGAAGCAAGGCAGTGGTATAATTGGCCGTCACTCCATAAGTCCTGACTGCCTCAACTAAATCCTTAAGCTGGGAGTAGGAAACCAGCTCAAGAATTCTCTTATTGGTAATGGGATTCTCAAAGACTGGGAAAGCGGCTGCTAATCGCGACCAGGTGTTTTCTTTTATAAAGTGACTCTTCCCTGCCGGCAGGCACGGCGGGGGGGCTGACGGGTGAGGGGCAGCTCCGTTTCCTCTTCCTGGCTGCTGCGGTACTCCCACCCCTAGGGGGCGCCACCCCCCATTTCTGTCTGCCTCGTGCTCCGCCGCAGCCTCTTCTAACTCTTCACTATCAGCTGGATCGAGCTGCTCTCCCTCCTCCTCTAACATTTCTTCCTCTGAGTCACTCACAAGATTACTATATTCTTGGTCTCGCCCTTCCACATGTAGGGCTGAGAACCGGTTTGCTTTTAAAGAAGGGCATGGGGGTCTCCTTGAGACCCCCTCCTCTCTAAAACCCTTCTCCTTTTGTGAGGGCTGCAGTCCCTCCTGCTTTAATTCTTTAGGATCCTTTTGTCTTTTTTCCCTTTTTCTTTTAGGCCTATTTTCCTCCCCCTTACTGTATGCTGACTCTGATAGACTATCCTGATGCCGTGTTAGTACTTTGCATCCTTCCTGGATTAAATCAAACCCTCCCTCCTCGAGGCAAGTGCGCACCATCAAAAAGACAAGCCACAAAGGAAGAAGCAATGCAAGCAACCAATAAATATCTAAATCTACAGTGAACAGCATACCGGGGGATATTTACCGACGTCCCCTCTCCGCGTGTTGAGTTCTGGCTCCGGTTCGGCCTCTCGCGCGGGTCCCGTCCCTGGTTCGTTCCCGGGTTTCGGCACCACTTGTAGCGACCGTCTACTCGACCAGCGAGAAAAAACGACCACCACACCAGGAGTCTTCTCAGATCACGCTTTATTGGAGAGCCTTTTAGTTGTAGGAGAGCTTGGGCGCGAGAGAGCGTGCACCCGAAACATAGCCGCTAATATAGGGAAATAGGAACGCGGGTCGGTCTATTGTTGGTCGCCTGCCTTTCACTGTCACCAGGTGTCATGGGATTGGCTGGGGACTCTACCTGGCTCGCTCACGCGCACAGCCCAGGCGTCGCGCCAAGCACCGTCTGGGGTGGTTACCTCAAAGCTGCAAGGGAGTGGGCGGAGTCTCGCCTCCGCTCCCTACACTTACCCTCAGCCTACCCCTCACCCTAACCCTAAACCTAAACCTAACCTTCACTAACAGTCACCCTAACCCTTACACTAACCCTAAACCCTCACATGCACCCTAACCCTCACCCTGACCCTTATCCTCACACTACCCTAAACATAACCCTAAACCTCACACTAACTCTAATCCTCTCCCTAAAACTAACACTAAACCTCCTCCTAACCCTAACCCTAAACTCAACCCTAACCCTCACCCTAACCCTAACCCTCACCGTCACCATCACCCTCACCTAACCCTCAATCTCAAACTCACCTTCACCCTAACCCTCAAACTAAACCAAACCCTCACCCTAACCCTAACAATCTCCCTAACACTAAACCTACCTTTCACCCTAACCTTAACCCTAAAGGTCACCCTAACCCTAACCCTCACCCTCACCCTCACCCTCTACCTAACACTAACCGTAACCCTAATCCTAACCCTAACTCTCACCCTCATACTCACCCTAACTCAAACCCTAACCCTAACCATAACCCTATCCCTAATTCTCATCCTAACCCTAACACTAATCCTCAATCTAACCCTAACCTTGACCCTCATCCTAACCCTAACCCTATCCCTCCCCATAACCCTAACCTTAACCCTTACCGTAACCCTCACCCTCAGCCTAAACCTCACATTTACCTTTACCGTCACCCCCACTCTAACCCTCACCCTAAGCCTAACACTCACCCTAACCCTATCTCTACCCCTAAACCTCACCCTCACCCTAATCTTAACTCTAAGCCTAACCCTAACATTAACACTAACCCTAACCCTTACCATCACCCTAACCTTAATCCTCACCGACACCTTCACCCTCAGACAAACCCTAAGCCTAAGCCTAAGACTCACCCTAACCCTCACACTCACTCTCACCCTAACCCTAATCCTTAACCTAACCCTATCCCTAAACCTCAACTTAACTCTCACCCTCATCCTAACCCTAGCCCTAAACATCACCCTAATCCTCCCCTCAACCCTAACTCTAAACCTAAACCTCACCCTCACCATAAACCTAACCCTAAACCTAACCCTAAACCTCACCCTAAAACTCACCCTAACCCTCACCCTCAGCCTCACCCTCAACCTAACTTTAACTCTAACCTTAACCCTAACAATAACACTAACCATAACCATAACCATAAACATAACCATGACCCTCACCCTCACCGCAAACTTCAACCTAACCATAACACTAACAATAACACTAACACTAACACTAACCCTAAGCCTCACCCTAACCTTAACACTAACTCTAACCCTAAACCTCACCCTAACCCTGCCCCTAAACCTAATTCTAAACCAAAACCTCACCCTAAACCTCACCCTAACCCTAACCCTAACCCTCACCCTAATCCTAAGCCTTACCCTAACCCTCAACCTAACCCTAAACCTCACACTCACCGTAACCCTATCCCTAACACTCACCCTAACCCTAAACTTAACCCGAACCCTAAATCTCAAACTAACCCTACCCCTAACCCTTACCCTATCCCTAACCCTCACCCTCACCTCACCCTCACCCTCATGCTAAACCTTACCCTAATCCTAATCCTAACACGAAGCCTAACCCTCACTCTCACCCTAACCCTCACCATAAACCTAACTCTAACACTAACCCTAACCCTAACCCTCACCCTCAGCCACAACCTAACCCTAACTCTAACCCTAAACCTTAACCTCATCCTAAACCTAACACTAATCTTAAACCCAAACCTCACACTAACCCTAACCCTAAACCTCACCTCACCCTAGCTCTTACCCTAACCCTAATCCTAACCCTAACCCTCACCCTAACACCAAACCGAACCCTCACTGTCACACTCACCCTAACCCTAATCCAAATCCTAACCCTCAACCTAACCCTAACCCTCACCCTCACCGTAACCCTTACCCTAACCCTCAACCTAACCCCAAAATTAACCCTAACCCTATCCCTCACCCTAACAATAACCTCACCCTCACCCTCAGCCTAACCCTAATCCTAACCCTAACCCTCCTCCTAACCATCACCCTAACCCTAATCCTCACCCCCAACCTCACCCTCAGCCTAATCCTAAACTTAAGCCTAACTCTAACCCTAACACTCACCCTTACCCTAAACCTCAACCTAACCCTAAACCTGACCCTAACCCTAACACTAACCCTAACCCTAACCTTCAAAGTAACCCTCCCCCTAACCCTATAGCTAAAACTAAATCTCGCCCTCATGCTAATCCTAATCCTAACCCTAACACTAAACCTGACCCTAACCCTAACACTAATCATCACCCTCACACTCAACCTCACCCTCACCATAACTCTAAACCTAACCCTAACAATAACACTAATCTTAAACCTAAACCTAACCTTAACCTTAATCCTAACCATAATCCTAACACTCACCCTCACCCTAACAATAAAACTAACCCTAACCCTCAAGCTAACTCTAACCCTCACCCTCACTGTAACCCTAACCCTCATCCGAACCCTAATCCTAAACCTAAACCGTACCCTAGCACTAACCCTAACCCTCACCCTCACCATAGTCCTCACCCTAACCCTAATCCTAACCCTCATCCTCACCCCAACATTAAAATTAACCGAACCCTAACTCTCACCATAAACCTAACCCTAACCCTCACCCTAAACCTAACCCTCAACCTCATCCTCACCCTCAGCCTAACCCTAAACCTAAGCCTAACCCTAACCCTAAACCTCACACTCACCCTAACCCTAACCCTAAGCCTAATCCTAACCCAAACCCTAAACCTCACCCTCACCCTAACCCTAAACATAAGAGTAACCCTAACCCTAACCCTAACCCTCACCCTCAGCCTCACCCTAACCCTAACTCTAACCCTAAACCTCATACTCACCCTAACCCTAAACCTAACCCTAACACTAAACCTCACCCTAACTCTAACCCTAAACCTCACCCTCACCCTAGCCCTCACCCTAGCCCTAATACTAAACCTAAACCTAACCCTAACCCTCACACTCACCCACACCCTCAACCTCACCATAACTCTAACCCTAACCCAACCCCTAAACCTTAAGCTCACTCTAACCCTAACAATAACCCTAACCCTAATCCTAACCCTCACCCTCACCCTCACCATCACCCTCACCATTACTCTAAAACTAACACTAAAATTAACACTAATCCTAACCCTAAACGTAACCCTAACCCTAAGCCTAATGCTAACACTCACCCTCACCCTAACCCTAATCCTAACCCTAACCCTCACCGTCATGGTAACCCTAACCTTCATCCTAACCCTCACCCTAAACCTAACCCTAACTTTAAACCTTACCCTAACACTAACCCTAATCCTCAACCTGACCCTAGCCCTCAACCTAACCCTAATCGTAACCCTAATCCTCATCCTAACCCTCACCCTAACCCTAATCCTAACCCTCCCCCTAACGCTAACCCGAACCTCACCCTAACCCTCACCCTAACCCTAACCCTCATCCTAACACTTACCATCACCCTAACACTAACCCTAACCCTAACACTAACCCTCACACTAACCCTAACCGTCACCCTAACCCTAAACCTCACCCTAAAACTAACCCTAAACCTCACCCTCACCTTAGATCTCATCATAACCCTAACGCTCATCCTCACCCTAAACCTCACACTAACCCTAACACTTATACTCAATCTAACCCTTACCCTCACTCTAACCCTATCCCTAACGCTCACCCTAACCTTAACTCTCACCCTTACAATAACCC
The DNA here is from genome assembly GCF_024711535.1 of Dipodomys merriami. NCBI lineage: Eukaryota > Metazoa > Chordata > Mammalia > Rodentia > Heteromyidae > Dipodomys > Dipodomys merriami. The sequence goes on along the minus strand of NW_027202459.1, from coordinate 85,178 downwards.
TAACCCTCAGTCTAACCATCATCTTTACCCTTACCATAACCCCCACCCTAACCCTCAACCTAACCCTAACCCTCACCCTAACACTAACTCTACCCCTAAACCTCACCCTCACCATCACCCTAACTCTAACCCTACCCTAACACTAAATCTCACCCTAAAACTAACCCTAATCCTTATCCTCAACCAACCACTCAGCCTAACCCTAAGTCTAAGCCTAACACTTAACCTAAACCACACCCTCAACCTAGCCCTCACCCTAACCCTAATCCTAACCCTAACCCTCATCCTAACCCTCACCCTAACCCTAACCCTCACCCTCACGGTAACCCTAACCTTCATCCTAACCCTCACCCAAAACCTAACCCTAACCTTAATCCTTACCCTAACACTAACTCTAATCCTCACCCTGAACCTAGCCCTCAACCTAACCCTAATCGTAACCCTGATCCTCATCCTAACCCTCACCCTAACCCTAACCCTCACCCTAAACCTAACCCTCACCCTAACACTTACCCTCACCCTAACACCAAACCTAATCCTAATCCTAACCCTAACCCTAACCCTCACCCTCACTGTAACCTTAACCCTAACCTTAAATCTAACAAAAACCCTAACCCTAACCCTAACTCTCACCCTAACCATTACCCTCACCCTAAACCTAACCTCACCCTTAAAACTTACCCTCACACTAACACTAACCCTAACGCTAACACTAACGCTCACACTAACCCTAACCATCAACCTAACCCTAAACCTCACCCTAACACTAAACCTAACCCGCACCCTCACCCTAGCCCTCACCCTAACCCTAACCCTCATCCTCACACTAAACCTCACACTAACTCTAACACTAATCCTCAATCTAACCCTCACCCTCACCCTAACTCTAACACTAACCCTCACCCTAAACCTAACCCTCACCCTTATCGTAACCCTCACCCTCAGCCTAATCCTCACCTTAACCTTACCGTCACCCTCACCATATCCCGCACACTAAACATAACCCTCACCCTAACCCTCACCCTAAACCTAAATCTACCTCTAAACCTCAACCTCACCCTAACCCTAACTCTAACCCTAACCCTAACCCTAAACCTCACCCTAACCCTAACCCTAACCCTCATGCTCAAGGTCACCATAACCATAACCCTAACCATAACCATAACAATAACCCTAACCCTAAACCTCACCCTAACAATAACCCTCCCCCTAACACTAACCCTAACACTAACACTAACACTCAAACTAACCCTAACCCTAATACTCAATTTAAGCCTCAGCCTAATGCTAGCACTTACCCTAGCCCTAAACCTAACCCTAACCCTCACACTTATCTTAACCCTCACCCTCAGCCTAAACCACACCTTTACCCTTACCATCATCCTCATCCTGACCCGAAACGTCATCCTAACCCTCACCTTAACCTTAAACCTAACCATCACCCTAACCCTAACCCTCACCCTCAATCTCACCCTCAGCCTAACACTCAGCCTAGGCCTAAACCTTACCCTAACCCTCACCCTAGCCCTCTCTCTAACCCTAATCCTAAACCTAACCATCATCCTAACCCTCACACTAACCCTAACCCTAACCATCACCCTAACCCTAATCTTCATCCACACCCTCATCCCCAGCATAAACCTAAGCCTAAGCCTAACGCTAACCCTAAACTTCACGCTCACACTCACCCTAACCCTAATCCTAAACCTAACCCTAAACCTCAAGCTAAACCTCACCCTAACCTTATCCCTAACACTAATCCTAACCCTAACCCTCGACATAAACCTCCCCCTAACCCTAAATCTAACCCTAAACTCATCCTAACCCTAACCCAAATCCTAAACCCTAACCCTCACCCTAACCCTAAACCTCACCCTCACAGTAACCCTGACCCTCATCCTAAACCAAACTCTATCCCTAAACCTCACCCTGACCCTAGCCCTCACCCTAAACATAATCCTAACCCTAACCCTAATCCTCATCCTAACCCTCACCCTAACCCTAACCCTCACCCTAATCCTAAACCTAAGCCTAACCCTCAACCTAACCCTAATCATCATGCTCACCGTAATCCTAACCCTAACACTTACCCTAACCCTAAACTTAAACTGAACCCTAACTTTCACCCTAACCCCACCCCTAACCCTCACCCTAAGCCTAACCCACACCCTCACCCTCACTGTCAGCCTAAACCTAAGGCTAACCCTAACCCTATTCCTAAACCTCACACTCACGCTAACCCTAACCCTAACCCTAATCCTAACCCTAACCCTCATCCTAATCCTCACCCTAACACTAACCCTAACCCTCACCCTCACCCTCACCCTAAACCTAATCGTTACCCTAACCCTCAACCTAACCCTAACCCTCACCCTCAACATAACCCTCACCCTAAACCTCAACCTAACACTAAACTTAAACCGAACACTAACTCTCACCCTATCCCTAACCCTAACCCTCACCCTAACCCTAAACCTAACCCTCACCCTCACCCACACCGTAACCTTAACCCTTAACATAACCCTAACAATAACCCTATCCTTAACCTCAATGTAACCATAACCCTCACCCTAACCCAAATCCTGAACCTAACACTTACCATCACATTAACACTAACCCTAACCCAAACACGAAACCTCACACTAAACCTAACCCTAACCTCACCCTAACCCTAACCCTAAACCTAACCCTCAACCAAACAGTAACCCTTACGCTCAACGTAACCCTAACCCTAACCATAATCCTCACCCTTACCCTAACCCTCATCCTAACACTTATCTTCACCCTAACACTAACCCTAATCCTAATCTTAACCCTAACCCTAACCCTCACCCTCAACCTCACCATAACCGTAACCCTAACCCTAACACTAACAATAACGCTAAACCTAACCCTAACCCTCAACCTAACCATAATCCTCACCCTAAACCTAAGCTCACCCTAGCACTTACCCTCACCCTAACACTAACCCTAACCCTAACACTAACACTCACACTAAACCTAAACATCACCTAACCTTAAATCTCACCCTAACACTAACCCTAATCCTCACCCTCACCTTAGCCCTCAACCTAACCCTAACCCTCATCCTCACCCTAAACCTCACACTAACCCGAACACTTATCCTCAATCTAACCCTCACCCTGACTCTAACCCTAACCCTAACCCTAACCCTAACCCTAACCCTCACCCTCACCCTTACCATCACCCTCAACCTCAACCTCACCTAACGCTCTCCTTTACCCTTACCGTCAACCACAACCTAACCCTCACCCTAACCCTAACACTCACCCTAAGACTAACTCTACCCCTAAACCTCACCATCACCCTAACCCTAACTCTAACCCTAACCCTAACATTAAAACACACCCTATCCCTAACCCCATCCCTTATCCTCAACCAAAATCTAAGCCTAACCCTAAGCTTAAGCCTAACACTAACCCTACCCACACCCTCACCCTAACCCTCACCCTAACCCTAATCCTAACCCTAACCAACATCCTAACCCTCACGCAAACCCTAACCCTAACAATCAGCCTAACTCTAATCCTCACCCCCACCCTCACCCTCAGCCTAACCCTAAGCTTAAGCCTAAGCCTAACACTTACCCTACCCACACCCTCACCCTAGCCCTCACCCTAACCCTAATCCTAACGCTAAACGTCATCCTAACCCTCACCCTAACCCTAGCCCTAACCATCACCCTAACTCTAATCCTCAACCCACCCTCACCCTCAGCCTAACCCTAAGCCTAAGCCTAACCCTAACACTAACACTCACCCTCAGCCTAACCCTAATCTTAACCGTAAATCTAAAATTAACCCTAAAACTCAACCTAAGCCTCACCCTAACTTTAACCCTAAAACTAACCCTAACCCTCGACCCAACGCTCCAACTAACCCGAAACCTAACCCTAAACCTCACACTCACCCTAACCCTAATCCAAACCCTAAACTGAAACCTCACCCTAACCCTGAAACTAACCCTCACCCTCACCCCCACCCTCACCCTCACCTTAACTCTAATCCTAACCCTAACAATAACACTAATCCTAACCCTAAACCTAACCCTAACCCTAACCCTAATGCTAAAACTCACCCTCACCATAACCCTAATCCTAACCCTAACCCTCACCCTAACCCTAAACTTCACCCTCACCGTAACCTTAACCCTAATACTAACCCTCACTCTAAACCTCAACTTAACCTTAAACCTTATCCTAACACTAACCCTAATCCTCACCCTCACCCTAGCCCTCATCCTAACCCTAATTGTAACCGTAATCCTAATCCTAACCCTCACCCTAACTCTAATCCTAACCCTCACCCTAACCCTAACCCTAACCCTAAACATAACTTGAACCCTAACTCTCAAGCTAACCCTAACCCTAACCCTCAACCTAAAGCTAACCCTCACACTCGCCCTCTCCCTCACCCTAACCCTAAGCCTAAGCCTAACCCTAACCCTCACCCTCACCCTAACCTTAACCCTCACACTCAACCTCACCCTCAGACTAAACCTAAGCCTAACCCTAATCCTAACACTAACCCTAGACCTCACACTCACCCTAACCCTGACACTAATCCTAATCCTAACCTTAACTCTAACCCTCACCCTCACCCTAAATCTCACCCTAACCCTAACCCTAAAGCTAACACTAACCCTAACCCTAACCCTCACCCTCAGCCTCACCCTCACCCTAATTCTAACCATAAACCTCACCTTTACCATAACCCCAAACCTAACCCTAACCTGAAACCTCACCCTAACCCTAACCCTAACCCTAAGCCTAACTCTAAACCTAAACCTCACCCTCACCCTAACACTAACCCTAACCCTAAAACTCACCCTAACCCTAACCTTCAACCTCACCCTCAACCTCACCGTAACTCTAGCCCTAACCCTAACAATAACACTAACCCTAACCCTAACCCTAAATCTCACCCTCACCCTCAGCCTCACCCTCACTGCAAACTTAAACCTAACCATAACACTAACAATATGCCTAATCCTAAGACTAACCCTAACCTAACCCTGACCCTCACCGTAAGCCTAACCCTAACCCTAACCCAAACCCTAACCAAAACCCTCACCCTAACTCTAAGCCTAAACCTAACCCTAACCCTAAGCCTCACACTCACCCTCACCCTAACCGTAACCCTAAACCTAACCCAATCCTTAACCCTAACCCTCAGCCTAGCCCTCACCCTAACCCTAAACTTAACCCTAAACCTCATCCTAAACCTGACACTAACCATAACCCTAACGCGAACCCTAACCCTCACCCTCATGCTCGGCCTAAGCCTAAGCCTAAGCCTAAACCTAACCCTAACCCTCACCCTAACAATAACCCTAAAACTAAACCTCACTCTAACCCTAAATCTCACCCTCACCTTAACCCTAAATCGAAACCTAACTCTAACCCTAACAATAACCCTAACCCTCAACCTAACCATAATCCTCACCCTAACCCTAAACCTCACCCTAACACTTACCCTCATCCGACCCCTAATCTTAACCCTAACACTAACCCTCACAAAAACCCTAACCCTAAACTCACCCTAACCTTAACCCTAACCCTAAACCTCAACATAACCCTAACCCTCACTCTCAAAGTAACCCTAAACCTAACCTTGACCCTCACCCTTACCATAACCCTCACTCTAACCCTATCACTCACCCTAACACTTACCCTCACCCTAACACTAACTCTAATCCTAACCCTCACCCTCAACTTAACCGGAACCCTAACCCTAACACTAACAACAACCCTAACCCTAAACCTAACAAAAACCCTAACCCTAACCCTAAACCTCACCCTAATCATTACCCTCACCCTAAACCTAACCCTCACACTAACACTTACTCTCACCTTAACACTAACCTTAACCCGAACACTAAGCCTCACACTAAATCTAACAATCACCCTAACCCTAAACCTCACGCTAACACTAACCCTAAACCTCAACCTAACCCTAGCCCTAAACCTAATACTCATCCTCACGGTAAACCTCACACTAAAGCTAACACTAATCATCAATCTAAACCTCACCCTCACCCTAACCCTAACCCTAACCCTAACTCTCACCATTACCGTGACCCTCACCCTCAGCCTAACCCTCACCTTACCCTTACAGTCACCCACAACCCAACCCTCACCCTAAGCCTAACCTCACCCTAACACTAACTCTACCCCTAAACCTCACCCTAATGCTAACTCTAACCCTAACCCTAACACTAAACCTCACACTAACCCTAACCCTAACCATCACCCTCAACCTCACGCTCAGCTTAAACCTAAGCCTAAGCCAAACCTTTACCCTAACCCTCAGCCTCACCCTAGCCCTCACCCTAACATAAATCCTAACTCTAACCCTAAACCTAACCTCACCCTCACCGTAAACCTTACCCTAACCCTCACCCTAACACTAAATCTAATCTTAACCCTAAATCTCAAACTGACCCTAACCCTCAACCTCACCGTAACCCTTACCCTAACCCACACTCTAACCTTAAACTTAACTTGAATCTTTCTCTCACCCTAACCCTACCCTAACTCTCACCCTAACCCTAACATTAAACCTCACCCTCACCCTAAAACTCACCCTTGCCCTAACGCTAACCGTAACCCTAAAACTCACCCTAACCCTAACATTCACCCTCACCCTCAACCTCAACGTAACTCTAGCCCTAACCCTAACAATAACACTAACCCTAACTCTAACCCTAACCCTCACCCTTTCCCTCAGCCTCACCCTCACTGCAAACTTAAACCTAACCATAGCACTAACAATAAACCTAACCCTAAGCCTAAGCCTAACCCTAGCTCTAATTCTCTCCCCCACAGACACCCTCAGCCTAACCCTAAGCCTAAACTTAACCCTTACCCTAACCCTCACTGTAACCCTAAACCTAACACTGACACTAACCATAAACCTAACCCTAAATCTAACCCTAAACCTAAACCTAATCCTCAGTCTCACCTGCACCCTAACCCAAACTCTAACCCTAACCCTCACCCTAACTCTAAGCCTAATCCTAACCCTAACCTTATGCCTCACAATCACCCTCACCCTAACCCTAATCCTAAACCTAACCCTATCCCTAACTTTAACCCTCACCCTAACCCTTACCCTAGCCCTCACCCTAACCCTAAACCTCATCCAAACCTGACACTAACCATAAGCCTAACCCTAACCCTAACCCGCACCCTAAACCTCACCCTCATGCTCGGCCTAAGCCTAAGCCTAACCCTAACCCTAAACCTCACCCTAATCCTAACACTCACCCTAACTCTAACCCTTAATATCACCCTCACCCTAACCCTAACTCTAACCCTAAACCTACCCCTAACAATAACCCTAACTCACCCTAACCATAATCCTCACCCTAACCCTAAAGCTCACCCTAACACTTACCCTCACCCTACCCCTAATCTTAACCCTAACACTAACCCTCACAATAACCCTAACCCTAAACTCACCCTAACCCTAACCCTAACACTAACCCTCAACCTAACCCTAACCCTAACGCTCAATGTAACCCTAACCCTAACCCTGACCCTCACCCTAATCATAAACCTCACCCTAACCCTATCCCTCACCCTAACACTTACCCTTACCCTAACACTAACCCTAATACTAATCCTAACCCTATCCCTAACACTCACCCTCACAGTAACCGTAACCCTAACCATAATCCTAACAAAAACCCTAAACCTAACCCTCACCCTAACCATTACCCTCACCCTAAACCTAACCCTCACCCTAACCATTACCCTCACCCTAAACCTAACCCTCACCCTAACACTTACCCTCACCTTAACACTAACCGTAACCCGAACCCTAAGCCTCACACTAACACTAACCCTAAACCTCAACCTAACCCTAGCACTAACCCTAACCCCAACACTAATCCTCACGGTAAAACTCAAAGTAACCCTAACACTAATCCTCAATCTAACCCTCACCCTCACCCTAACACTAACATTAAAGCCCACATTAACCGTAACCCGAAACCTCACCTGCACCCTCACCTTCACCATAACCCTAACCCTAACCCTAAAAATAACACTAACACTAACCCTAACCATCAACCTAACCCCTATCCTCACCCCAACCCTCACTCTCAGCCTAACCCAAAGTCTAAGCCTAACCCTCACCCTAACCCTCACCCTAACCCTAACACTAAACCTAACCCTAACCCTAAACCTCAACCTAACACTCACCCTCACCCTCACCCTAACCTTAACACTACCCCAAAACTTAAACCTCACCCTAACACTCCCCCTAACCCTAACTCAAACCTAAACCACATCCATACCCTAACCCTTACCCTTACCCTCACCCTAAACCTAACCCTAACCCTAAACCTCAACTTAACCCTAACCCTCACCCTCACCCTCAACCTAAACATAACTCTAACCCTAACCCTAACAATAACATTAAAACCTAACCCTAACCCTCACCATAACTCTCACCCTCAGCCTCAACCTCACGGCAAACTTAACCCTAACCATAGCACTAACGATAACCCTAAAACTAACCCTAACGCTAATACTCACCCCCACCCTCACATTCAGCCTAACCCTAAGCCTAACCCTATCCCTAACACTAAGCCTCACCATAACCCTGACCCTATCCCTAACCCTAACCCTAAACCTAACCCTACCACTAACCCTAAAACTCACCCTAACAATCACCCTAACCCTCAGCCTAACCCTAACCCTAACCCTCAACCTCACCCTAGCCCTCACCCTAAACTTAATTCTAATGCTCACCCTCACCCTAACCCTAACCCTCATCCTCACCCTAAACCTCAAACTAACCCTAAACCGAATCCTCAATCTAACCCTCACCCTAACCCTAACCCTAAACTTTACCCTAACCCTCACCCTTCTCTTAAACCTCAACCTCAGCCTAAACCTCACCATTACTCTTACCATCATAATTACCCTAAACCTCACCCTAACCCTAAATCTCATCCTTACAATCACCTTAACCTAAAACCTACACAGCACCCTAACACTAACCCTCACTCTCAACCTCATGCTCAGCCTGACCCTAAGCCTAAGCCTTACCCTAAACCTCAACCTAAGCCTAACCCTCACCCTCACTGTAACACTAACCCTCATCCTAACCCTCACCCGAACCCTAATCCTAACCGTAAACCTTACCCTAAAACTAACCATAACCCTCACCATCCCCCTAGCTCCCACCCTAAAACTAATCCTAACCCTAATCCTCACCATAAACCTAAACATAACTGAACCATAACTCTCACCCTAACCCTAACCCTAACCCTCACCCTAACCCTATCCCTAACCCTCACACTCACCCTAAACCTAACCCTAATCCTAACCCTAACCCTAACACTAACCCTAACCCTAACCCTAAACATAACCCTCCACTCACCTTAACCCTAACCCTAAGCCTAACCCTAACCCTAAACCTCACCCTCACCCTAAACCTCACCCTAATCCTAATCCTAAACCTCAGCCTCACACTAACCCTAACCCTAAACCTCACCCTCATCCTCACCCTAACACTAAATCTAACCCTAAACCTCACACTCACCCTAACCCTAAATCTAACCCTACCCCGAAACCTAACCCTAACTCTAACCCTAAACCTCTCCCTAGCCCTCACCCTAACCCTAACCATAAATCTAAACCTAACCCTAACCCTCACACTCAATCGCACCCTCACCCTCACAGTAACTCTAACCCTAACTCAAAACCTAAGCCTACAACTTACTCTAACCTTAACGCTAGTACTAACCCTAACCCTCACCCTCACCTTAACTCTAACCCTAACCCTAACCCCACCCTAACCCTAACTCTCACCAGCACCCTCACCCTCACTGTAACTCTAACCCTTACCCTAACAATAACACTAACCCTAACCCTAAACATCACCCTAACCCTAATCCTCAACCCCATCCTGACACTCAGCCTAACCCTAAGACTAAGCCTAACTCTCCACCTAACCCACACACTCACGCTCACCCAAAGCCTAAACCTAAATGTAGCCCTATCGCTAAACCTCAACCTAAACCTCACCCTCACCCTAACTCTAACCCTAACGCTAAACCTCACCCTAACCCTACCCCAAACCCTAAATCTAAACCTAAACCTCACCCTCACCCTCACCCTCACCCTAACCCTAAACATAATCCTAAACCTCATTCTAACCCTAACCCTAACCCTCACCCTCAAACTTAACCACACTGTAATTCTAACCGTAACCCTAAAAATAACAGTAACCCTAACCCTCACCCTAACCCTAACCAAACCCTCACCCTCAGCCTCACCATCACTGCAAACTTAACCCTAAACATAACACTAACAATAACCCTAACCCTAACCATAACCATAAACCTAATCCTCACCCCCACCTTCACCCTCAGCCTGACCCTAACTTAACCCTAACCCAAATCCTAACCCTCACCGTAACCCTAACCCTAACCCTAAACCTAACACAAACTGTAACCCTAAACCAAACCCTAAACCTAACACTAATCCTCAGCCTCCCCCTCCCCCTAACACAAACCCTAACACTGACCCTCACCATAACCCTCACGCTAACCCTCCTCCTAACCCTATATCTAACCCTAAACCTCACCCTCACACTAACACTAACCCTAACCCTAACCCTAAACCCCAATCTAATCCTAATCCTAACCCTCACCCTCCCCCTCACCGTAACTCTAACCCTAACCCTAACAATATCACTAACCCTAACCGTAACCCTAAACCTAACCCTAATCCTCAGCCTTACTCTCACCCTAACCCTAACCATAACCATAACGGTAACCCTAAACCTAAGCCAAACCCTAACCCTAACCCTCACACTCACACTCACCCTAACCCTAATCCTAAACCTAATACTATACCTAACACTAACCCTCACCCAAAGCCTCACACTAGCCTTCACCCTAAACATAATCCTAACGATAAACATCATCCAAACATTCACCATAACCCTAAACCTAACCTTCACCCTAACCCTAACCCTAACCCTCACCCACATGCTCGTCCTAAGCCCAAGCCTAACACTAACCAAACCATAAAACTAACCCTAAACCTAACCCTCATCCTAACCCTCACCATAACCCTAAGTCTAACCCTAAACTTCACCCTCACCCTAAACCTAACTCTACCCTAACCCAAGCCCTAAACCTCACAGTAACACTAACCCTAACCCTCACCCTCATCCTCAATGCAACCCAAATTCTAACCCTAACCCTAACAGTAACCCTAACACTAATCCTAACCCTCACCCTTACCATAACCCTCATCCTCACACAAACCCTCACCCTAACACTTACACTCACCCTAACACTAACCCTAATCCTAACACAAACACTCACACTAACACTAACCATCACCCTAACCCTAAACCTCACCCTAATCCTAAACCTAACCCTCACCCTAACCCTGACCCTCATCCTCACCCTAAACCTCACACTAACCGAACACTAATCCTCAATCTATCCTTCACTCTCACCCTACCCCTAACCCTAACATTCACCCTAACCCTAACCCTCACACTAAACCTCACCCTAACCCTAACTCTACCCCTAAACCTCACCCTCACCCTAACCTTACCTCTAACACTAACCCTAACACTAAAAACCTCACCCTAACCTTAACCCTAAACCTCAGCCTCAACCTCACCGCAAATCTAAAACTAAACCTACCAATAATACTAACCCTCGACCTAACCCTAACCCTCACCCTAAACCTAAACCTTACCCTCACCCACAAACTGGGCCTAAGCCTAAACCAAAGCCTAAGCCTAAACCTAACCCTAACCCTCACCCTAGCCCTAACCCTAACACTAACCCTAACTCTAACCCTAAACCTCACCCTTGCCCTAACCCTAACTCTAACCCTAACCCTAAACCTAAACGTCATCCTAACCCTAACCCTAACAATAACGCTAACCCTAACCTTAACCCTACCCTAACGCTACCCCTAACCCTAACACTAAACCGAAACCTAACGCTAACCATAAACATAACCATAACCCTCACCCTAGCCCTAACCTCACCCTAACACTAACCCCAATCCTCACACTCACACTGGCCCTAACCCTAACCCTAACTCACACCCTCACCCTAAACCTCATCCTAACCCTAAACTTACCCTGAACAATAACTCTCACCCTAACCCTCACCCTAACCCTAACCCTCTCCCTTACCATAACGCTCAACCTAGGCCTAACCCTCATCTTGACCCTTACAGTCACCCCCACCTTAACCCTCACCCTAAACCTAAACCTCATCCTAACACTCACCCTAACCCTAACTCTACCCCTAAACCTCACCCTCGCCCTAACCCTAACTCTAACCCTAACCCTAACACTATAAACCTCACCCTAAGCTTAACCCTAACCCTCACCCTCACCGTAACCATCACCCTAACACTAACCTTAAAAATAACACTAACCCTCAACCTAATACTAAACCTCACCCTCACCCTAACCCTAATCCTAACCCTAACCCTCACCCTAAACCTAACCCTCCCCCTTCCGTAATCCTAACCCTCAACCTAACCCTAATCCTAACCCTAACCCTCATCATAACCCTCCCCATAACCCTTACCCTAACCCTCACCCTAACCCTAACCCTCACCCTCACCATCACCCTCAGCCTAAAACTAAGCCTAACCCTAAACCTAAACCTAACCCTTACCCTCACCCTAACCCTAACACTAACCCTAACCCTAACCATCACCATAACCCTCACCCTAACCCTATATCTAACCCTAAACCTCACCCTAACCCTAACACTAAGCCTAACCCTAAACCCCACCCTAACCCTAACGCTAACCCTCACTCCCAACCTCAACCTCACTGTAACTCTAACCCTAAACCTAAGAACAGCACTAACCCTAACCCTAATCATCACCCTAACTTTAATACTTACCCCCACCGTCACCCTCAGCCTAAACCTGAGCCTAAGCCTAACCCTCACCCTAACCCTCACACTCACCATCCCCCTAACACTAATCCTAAACCTACCCCTATCCTTAAACCTCAAATTATACCTCACCCTCACCCTAACCCTAACACTAAACCTAGCCCTCAATTTCACCCTAACCCTCCCCCCTCAATCTAACTCTAACCCTAAACCTCACCCTAACCCTAACCATTACCCTAAACCTAAACTTCACCCTAAACCTAAACCTCACCCTCACCCTCAACCTCACCTTAACTGTAACCCTAACCCTAACAATAACACTAATCCTAACCCTAAACTTAACCTTAACACTAAACATAACACTAAAACTAACCCTAAACCTAACCCTAAACCTAAACCTCAACCTAACCCTACTCCTCAGCCTCACCCTCACCCTAACCAAACCCTAACCCTAACCCTCACCTTAACCCTAAGCCTAACCCTAATGCTAACCCTAACCCTCACACTAACCCTAATCCTAAATCTAACCCTATCCCTAACCCGAATAATCATCCTAACCCTATCCCTTGCCCTCACCGTAACTCTAATCCTAACCCTAAAAATCATCCTAAACCTCACCTGAACCCTAACATTAATCCTCACCCTAAACCACACCCTAACCCTCACACACATGCTGGGCCTAAGCCTAAACCAAAGCCGAAGCCTAACCCTGACCCTAAACCTCACCCTAACCCTAACCCTAACACTAAACCTAACTCTAACCCTAAACCTCACCATTACCCTAACCCTAACACTAAACCTAACTCTAAACCTAAACCTCATCCTAACCCTAACCCTAACAATAACCCTAACCCTAACCTTAACCCTACCCTAATCCTACCCCTAACCCTATCACTAAACCTAACCCTAACCATAACCATAACCATAACCATAACCCTCACCCTAACCCTAACCTCACCCTAACACTAATCCTAATCCTCCCTCTCACCCTAGTCCTCACCCTAACTCTAACCCTCATCCTCACCCTAAACCTCACCCTAACCCTAAACTTAACCTGAACACTGACTCTCACCCTAATCCTAACCCTAACCCTAACCCTCACCCTTACCATAACCCTCACCCTAGGCCTAACCCTCATCTTTACCCTTACCGTCACCCCACCTTAACCCTCACCCTAACCCTAACCCTCACCCTAACCATAACCCTAACCCTAACTCTACCCTGAAACCTCACCCTAACCCTAACCCTAACACTAACACTAACACTAAAAACCTCACCATAAACTTAACCCTAACCGTCACCCTCACCGTAACCCTAACCATAACCCTAACAATAACCCTAACCCTAACCTTAATCCTAACCCTCACCCTCACCCTAACCCTAATTCTAACCCTAACCCTCACCCTAACCCAAACCCTCACCCTTCCGTATCGATTACCCTCACCGTAACCCTAACCCTAACCCTCACCCACATGCTGGGCCTAAGACTAAACCAAAGCCTAAGCCTAACCCTAAACCGAACCCTCTTGCTAACCCTAACCCTAACACTAACGCTAACTCTAACCCTAAACCTCACCCTTACCCTAAGCCTAACTCTAGCCCGGACCCTAAACCTAAACCTCATCCTAACCCTAACCCTAACAATAACCCTAACCATAACCTTAACCCTCCCCTGACCCTAAACCTAACCCTAACACTAAACCTGAACCTAACCCTATCCTTAACCTAACCATACCCCTCACTAACCCTAACCTCACCCTAACACTAAACCTAGTCCTCACCCTCACCCTAGCACTCACCCTAACCCTAACTCTCATCCTCACCCTAACCGTAACCCTCACCCTTACCATAACCCTCACCCTAGGCCTAATCCTCATCTTTACCCTTACCATCACCCCCACCTTAACCCTCACCGTAACCCTAACCCTCATGTTGACCCGCACTGTAAACCTAACTCTACCCCTAAACATCACCATCACCCTAACCCTAACTCTAACCCTAACCCTAACACTAAAAACCTCACCCTAAACTTAACCCTAACCCTCACCCTCACCGTAACCATAACCCTAACCCTAACCCTAACAATAACCCTAACCCTAACCCTAATCCTAACCCTAACCCTAACCCTCACCCTTCCGTAAGCATAACCCTCACCCTAAACCTAATCCTAAACCTAACCCTCATCATAACCCTCCCCATAACCCCAATCCTAACCCTCACCCTAACCCTAACCCTCACCCTCACCCTCACCCTCACTGTAAGTCTAACCCTAACCCTAACAATAACACTAATCCTAAACCTAAATTAACACTAACCCTAATCCTAACACTCACCCTCACCCTACACCTAATTCTAACCCTCACCCTCACCATAACCCTAACCCTAACGTCATGGTAACACTAACTCTCATCCTAACACTCACCCTAACCCTAACCCTAACACTAAACCTCACCCAAACACTAACCCTAAAAATCACCATCACCCTAGCCCACACCCTAACATTAATCATAACCCTAATCCTTATCCTAACCCTCATACTAACCCTAGCCCTCACCCGAACCCTAACCCTAACCCTAAATTTAACCCAAACCCTATCTTTCTCCCTAAACCTAACCCTAACCCTCACCCTAACCCTAACCTTCACCCTCACCCTAACACTCACGCTAAACTTAACCCTCATCCTCACCCTAACCATCACCCTTATGGTAAAACTCACACTCAGCCTAAACCTCACAATTATCCTCCACATCACCCCCTCCCTAACCCTCACCCTAACCCTAACCCTCACCCTAACCCTCACCCTAACCCTCACCCTAACCCTAACTCTACCCCTAAACCTCACCCTCATCCTAACCCTAATCATAACACTAACCCGAAACCTCGCCCTAACCCTAACCCTAACCTTCACCCTCACATTCACCCTCACCCTAACCCTAAATCTAACACTAACCCTCACCCTAACCCTCACCCTCAGACTCAACCTAATTCTAACTCTAACCCTAACACTCATCCTAACCCTCACCCTAACCCTAACCCTCACCCTCACACGCACCCTAACCCTAACCCTAACACTCAACCTAACGCTAACCCTCGCCCTCACCATAACCCTTACCCCAACCCTCACCCTAACCCTAAACTTAACCCGAACACTAACCCTCACCCTAACCCTAACCCTCAACCTCAAATTCACCCTCAGCCTAATCCTAAGCCTAACCCTAAACCTAAACCTAACACACACGTTCACCCTCACCCTAAACCTAATCCTAACCCTAAACCTAACCCTCACCCTCACCCTAACCCTAAAACTAACCCTAACCATAACCCTCACCCTAACCACCCCCCTAACCCTATATCTAAACTGAAACCTCACCCTCACCCAAACCCTAACCCTAACCCTAACCCTAAACCCCACCCTAATTTTAACCCTAAATCTCACCCTCATCCTCACTCTCAGCCTAACCCTAAGCTTAAGCCTAACCCTTACACCCTAACCCTTACACTCACCCACACCCTAACCCTAATCCTAACCCTAAACCTATCCCTAAACCACATCCTAACCCTGCCGCTCTCCCTAACCCTAACACTAACCCTAACCCTGAACTTCACCCTAACCCTCCCCCTAAAACTAACTCTAACCCTAAACCTCACACTCACCCTAACCCTAACCCTAAACCTAACCCCAAATCTCACCCTAAACCTCATCCTAACACTAACTCTCACCCTCACCCTCAAGCTCACCGTAACTGTAAACCTAACCCTAACAATAACACTAACCCTAACCATAACCCAATGTCTAACCATAACACTCAACCTCAAACTCAACCTCACTGCAAAATTAACCCTAACTATAACACTAACAATAACCAGAACCGTAAACCTAACCCTAATCCTCACCACCACCCTCAACCTCAGCCAAAACCTAACGCTAAACCTAACCCTAACCCTAAACCTAACCCTAAAACTAACCCTAACCCTAACCCTTAACCAAACCCTAATCCTCAGCCTCAACCTCACCCTAACCCAAACCCTAACCCTAACCCTAACCCTTACCCTAGCCCTAACCCTAACCCTAATCCTAACCCTAAACCTCATCCTAACCCTCACCCTCACCCTAACCCTAACCCTCACCCTAGCCCTCACTCTAACCCTAACACTAACCCTAACTCTAACCTTAAACCTCACTCTCACCCTAACCCTAATTGTAACACTAACCCTAAACCTAAACCTCATCCTAACCCCAACCCTAATCCTCACCCTCAACGTAACCTTAACCCTAACCCTAACCCTAACAATAAACCTAACTCTAACACTCACCCTAAACAGAACCCTCACCCTAACCCAAACCCTCACCCTAACACTTACCGTAACCCTAACACTAACTCTAACCCTAACCCTAACCCTCACAATAACCCTAACCCTAACCCTAAACCTCAACCTAACCCTCAACCTCACACTAACCTAACACTAACCCTAAACCTAAACCCCACCCTAACCCTAACCCTAACCCTCACCGCCAACCTCACCCTCACAGTAACTCTAATTCTAACCCTAACAATAATACTAACCCTAACCCTTACTATCCCCCTAACCCTAATCGTCACCCCCACCCTCACCCTCAGCCTAACCCTCACCCTAAGCCTAACCATCACCCTAACCCTCACACTCACCCTCACATGATACCTAATCCTAAACCTAACCATATCCCTAAAACTCAACCTAACCCTCATCCTCACCCAAACCCTAAACCTAAACCTGACTCTTACCCTCCCCCTAACCCTAACTCTACCCCTAAACCTCACCCTCACGCTAACTCTAACCATAACCCTAACCCTAAACCTCACCGTACACCTCACCCTAAACCTAACCCTCACCCTCACCCTCACCCTAACCTTAACTCTAACCCTAACCCTAACAATAACTTTAACCCTAACCCCCACCCTAACCCTAACCCTAATCCTAACCCTAACCCTCATCCTAACCCTTACCCTAAAACTAACCCTAACCCTTACCCTCACCCTCACCCTCACCCTAAACCAAACCCTAACCCAAAACCTCAACCTAACACTAACCCTCACCCTCACTGTAACCCTTACCCAATACTCATTCTAAACCTAAACATAACCGGAACCCTATCTCTCACCCTAAGTCTAAGCCTAACCCTCACCCTAACAATAACCCTCACCCTCACCATCACCCTAAGCCTAACCCTACCCCTAACCCTAAAAGTCACACTTACCCTAACCCTAAACCTAATCCTAATCCTAACCTTAACCCTAAACCTCACCTCACCCTAACCCTCACCTTAAGCCTAACTCTAACATTAATCCAAACCCTAACCCTAACCCTAAACTGCACCCTAACACTAACCGTAACCCTCATCCTCACCTTAGGCCTTACCCTAACCCTAACCCTCATCCTCACCCTAAACCTCACACGAACCCTAACACTAATCCTCAATCTAACCCTCACCCTCACACTCAGCCTAATCCTATCCCTCCCCGTAACACTAACGCTAACCCATTCAATAACCCTCACACTCAGCCTAACCCTCACCTTTACCTTACCATCACTCCCACCTTAACTGTCACCCTAAGCCTAACACTCACCCTAACCCTAACTCTACCCCTGAACCTCACCCTCACCCGAATCCTAACTCTAACCGTAACCCTAACACTAAATCTCACCTTAACCCTAACCCTCACCCTCAACCTCATTCTCAGCCTAAGCCTAAGCCTAACACTTACCCTAACCCTCACCCTCACCCAAGCCCTCACCTTAATCCTAATCCTAACCCTAACTCTCATCCTAACCCTCACCCTAAGCCTAAACCTAACAATCACCCTAACCCTAATCCACACCCCCACACTCACTCTCAGCCTTACCCTAAGCCTAAGCCTAATCCTAAGCCTAACCCTCACACTAACCCTCACCCTAACCCTAATCCTAACACTAACCCTAACCCTAACCCTTAACCTCAACCTAACCCTCACCCTAACCTTAACCCTAACACTTACCATAACCCTCAACGACACCCTAGCCTTCACCCTAACCCTCACCCTAACGGTAATCCTAACCCAAACCCTAAATCTAACCCTAAACCTCACACTCACCCTAACCCGTACCCTAACCCTAACCCTAAACCTCACTCTAAACCTAACACTAAACATAACTCCCACCCTCAGCCTCGCCCTCACCACAAACTTAACCCTAACCATAACACTAACAATAACCCTAACCCAAACCCTAACCCTCACCCTAACCATAACACTAACTCTAACCCAAAAACTCTGCCTAACCCTGCCCCTTAACCTAACTCTAACCCAAAACCTCACCCTCACCCTAACACTAACCCTAACCGTAATCCAAAACCTCACCCTAAACCTCAGCCTAACCCTAAACCTAACCCTCACCCTAATCCTAAGCCTAACCCTAACCCTCAAACTAAGCCTAACCTTCAAACTCAACGTAATCCTAACCCTAAATCACACCCTAACCCTAAACTCGAACCCTAACTCTCACTCTAACCCTACCCCTAACCCTTACCCTAACCCTAATCCTCACTCTCACCCTCACCCTAATCGTAAGCCTAACCCTAACCCTCAACCTAACCCTAACACTCACGCTCACCGTGACACTAACCCTTACACTCACCCTAACCCTTACCCTAATCCTATTCCTAACACCAAGGCTAACACTCACCAAAACCCTAAATCTAACACTAACACTAACCCTAACCTTCACCCTCAGCCTCACCCTAACCCTATCTCTAACATTAAACCTTACCCTCACCCTTACCCTAACCCTAAACCTAAACCTAAACGTCACCCTAACGCTAACCCTAAAACTCACCCTCACCCTAGCCCTCAATCTAAGACTAATCCTAACCCTAACCCTCATCCTACAACTCACACTAACATGAACCCTAACCCACACTGTAACCCTTACCCTAAACCTCTAACCCTAAACTTAACCCGAACCCTAACTCTCACCCTAACCCTAACCCTAACCCTCACCCTAACAATAACCCTCACCCTCACCATCACCCTCAGACTAAACCTAAGCCTAACCCTAACCCTAACCCTAAACCTCACACTCACCCTAACCGTAATCCAAATCCTAATCCTAACAAAAATCCTAACACTCACCCTCACCCTAACCCTAATCCTAAACCTAACCATCAACCTACCCCTAACCCTCACCCTCACCGTAACGCTATCCCTCATCCTAACCCTCACCCAAACCCTAACCCTATCCGTAAACCTTACCCTAAAACTAACCCTCACCCTCACCATCACCCTAGCCCCAAACCTAAACCTAATCCTAACCCTAATCCTCACCCTAACCCTAAACTTATCAGAACCCTAACTCTCACCCTATCCCTAACCCTAACCCTCACCCTAACCCTAACCCTATCCCTCACACTCACCCAAACCCTAACACTAATCCTAACCCTAACCCTAAACCTCACCCTCCCCCTAACCTCACCCTAACCCTAACCTAACCCTAACACTAATCCGAACCCTAACCCTCACCCTCAGCCTCACCCTAACCCTAAATCTAACCCTAAACCTCACATCACCCTAACCCTAAATCTAACCCTACCCCTAAATCTCACTACAAACCTAACCCTAAACGTCTCCCTAGCCCTTAGCCTAATCCTAACCCTAAAACTAACCCTAACCCTCACACTCAACCGCACCCTCACCCTCACAGTAACTCTAACCCTAACTCACACCCTAACCCTAAATCCCACACTAGCCCTAAACCTAACTCTCACCAGCACCCTCACCCTCATCATAACTCTAACCCTTACCCTAACAATAACACTAACCCTAACCCTAACCATCTCCCTAACCCTAATCCTCACCACCACCCTGACCCTTACCCTAAACCTAAGCCTAAGTCTAACCCTCAACCTAACCCACACACTCACGCTCACCCTAAACCTAAACCTAAACGTAACCCTATCCCAAAACCTCAAACTAACCCTCACACTCACCCTAACCCTAACACTAACCCTAACCCTAAACCTCACCCTATCCCACCCCCAAACCCTAACTCTAACCCTAAACCTCACCTTCACCCTAACCCTAACCCTAATCCTAAACCTCATTCTAACCCTAACCCTCACCCTCACCCTCAACTTCACTGTAATTCTAACCCTAAACCGAAAAATAAGAGTAACCCTAACACTCACCCTAACCCTAATCATAACCCTCAACCTCAGCCTCAACCTCACTGCAAATTTAACCCTAACCATAACACTAACAATAACCCTAACCCTAACACTAACACTAACCCTAAATCTAACCCTCAACCTAACCCTCCCCCTAAACCTAACTCTAACCCTAAACCTCACACTCACCCTAACCCTAATCCAAACACTAACCCTCAACCTAACCCTAACCCTAACCCTAACCCTCACCCTAACACTAACCCTAACTCTCACCCTCACCCTACCCCTCAACCTAACCCTAATACTAATTCTAAACCTCATCCTAACCCTCAACCTAACAATAACCCTAACCCTCACCATAACAATAATCCGCACCCTCACCATCACCCTCAGCCTAAAACTTAGCCTAACCCTAACCCTAAACTTAAAACTCACACTCACCCTAACCCTAACACTAATCCTATTACTAACCCTCACCCTCACCCTCACCATAACTCTAACCCTAACTCTAACAATAACACTAATCCCAACCCTAAAACAAACCCTAACACTAATCCTAAACCTAATCCTAACACTCACCCTCAACCTAACCCTAATCCTAACACTAACCCTCACCCGAACCATAACCCTAACCATAAACCTTACCCTAAAACTAACCCTAACCCTCACCCTCAAGCTAGCACTCACCCTAACGCTAATCCTAACCCTAATCCTCACCCTAAACCTAAACTAAACCTAAAGATAACTCTCACACTAAACCTAAACCTAACCCTCAACCTAACCCTAACCCTCACCCTCACCCTCACCCTCACCCTAAGCCTAATGCTAACCCTAACCCTAACCCTCACACTCACCCTAACCCTAAACCTAATCCTAATCCTAACCCTAACCCTAAACCTCACCCTCACCCTAACCCTCAACCTAACCCTAACACGAACCGTAACCCTAACCCTCACCCTCAGCCTTATCCTAACCCTAACTCTAACACTAATCCTCACACTAAACCTAACCCTAACAAAAACCCTAAACCCTAAACCTCACCCTCACCCTAGCCCTTACACTAACACTAAACCTAACCCTGACCCTCATCCTCACACTCCCCCTAAACCTAACACTAACCCTCAACCTAACCCTAACCCTCACTCTCAAACTCACCCTCAGCTTAACCCTAAACCTAACCCTAACAAAAAAACTGACACTCACCCTAACCCTAATCCTATCCCTAATCCTAACCCTAACTCTGACCCCAAACCTAACCCTCACCCTCACCCTGACCATAATCCTAACCCTAACCCTCACCCTAACCCTAACCTAACACTAACCCTAACCCTAAACCTCAACCTAACCCTCCCCCTAACCCTAATTCTAACCCTAAACATCACACTCACCCTAACCCTAATCCAAACTCTAACCCTCAACCTAACCCTAACCTAACCCTAAACCTAAACCTCACCCTAACACTAACCCTAACTCTCACCCTCACCCTAGCCCTCAACCTAACCCTAATCCTAACTCTAAACCTCATCCCAACCCTCACCGTAACCCTAACTCTGAAACTCACCCTAACCCTAAACCTAACCCTAACCCTCAACTTAACCCTGACCCTCATGCTCAACTTAAGCCTACACTAACACTCAACCTAACCCTAAACTTAACCTGAACCCTAACTCTCACCCTAACATTAACCCTAAACCTCACCCACACACTCACACTCAACCGCACCCTCACTCTCACAGTAACTCTAACCCTATCCCAAACCCTAACCCTAAACCTCACCCTAACCCTAACCCTAAAACTCACCCTCAACCTAGCCCTCACCCTAACCCTAATCCTAACCCTAACCCTCATCCTAACCCTCCCCATAACCCTAAAACTAACCCTCACCCTAACCCTAACCCTCATCCCCACCCTCACCCTCGGCCTAATCCTAAGCCTAACCCTAAGCCTAACCCTAAACCTAACCCTAACCCTCACACTCACCTGCACCCTCACCCTCACAGTAACTCTAAGCCTAACCCAAACCCTAACCCTAAACCTCACTCTAACCCTAACCCTAACCGTAATCAAAACCTCACCCTAAACCTCAACTTTACCCTAACCCTAAGGCTCACCCTAATCCTATGCCTAACCCTAACCCTCAACCTAACCCTAACCCTCATGCTCACCGTAATCCTAACACTAACAATCACCCTAACACTAAACTTAACTCGAACCCTAACTCTCAAACTAACCCTATCCCTAAGACATACCCTAAACCCTAACCTTCACCCTCACCCTCACCCTAATCATAAGCCTAACCCTAACCCTCAACCTAACCCTAACACTCACGGTCACCGTAACCCTAACCCTCACACTCACCCAATACCTTACCCTAATCCTAATCCTAACACTAAGCCTAACCCTCACCCTCTCCCTCAGCCTCATCATAACCCTAACGCTAACACTAACACTAACCCTAAACCTAAACTTCAGCCTCAACCTAACCCTAACTCTCAGCCTCACCCTAACCCTAACCCTAACCCTAACCCTAAACCTCACCCTAATCCTAAACCTAAACCTCATCCTCAACCTAGCCCTCACCCTAACCCTAATCCTAAACCAAACCCTCATCCTAACCCTCACCGTAACAAAAACCCTAACCCTCACCCTAACAATAATCCACACCCTCACCCTCACTCTCAGCCTAAAACTTAGCCTAACCCTAACTCTAACCCTAAACCTCACACTCACCCTAACCCTAACACTAATCCTATTACTAACCCTCACCCTCACCTTACCATAACTCTAAACCTAACTCTAACAATAACACTAATCCTAACCCTAAACCTGACCCTAACCCTAATCCTAAACTTAATATTAACACTCAACCTCATCCTAACCCTAATCCTAACCCTAACCCTCACCCAAACCCTAACCCTAACCATAAACCTTACCCTAACACTAACCCTAACCCTCACCTGAACCCTAGCACTCACCCTAACCCTAATCCTAACCCTAATCCTAACCATAAACCTAAACTTAACCAAATGCTAACTCTCACACTAAACCTAAACCTAACCCTCAACCTAACCCTAACCCTCACCCTCACCCTCACCCTCACCCGAAGCCTAACCCTAACCCTAACCCTAACCCTCACACTCACCCTTACCCCAACCCTAATAGTAATCCTAACCCTAACCCTAAACCTCACCCTCACCCTAACCCTCACCCTAACCCTAACAATAACCCTAACCCTAACCCTCACCCTCAGGCATACCCTAACCCTAACTCTAATCGTAAACCCCACACTAAACCTAACCCTAACACAAACCCTAAACCTAAACCTCACCCTAACCCCAACCCTAAACCTCACCCTCACCCTAGCCCTTACACTAACACTAAACCTAAACCTGACCGTCATCCTCACACTCCCCCTAAACCTAACCTTAACCCTCACCTTAATCCTAACCCTCACTCTCAAACTCACCCTCAGCCTAACCCTAAGCTTAAGCCTAAACCTAACCATAACACACACTGGCCCTCAACCTGACCCTAATCCTATCCCTAACCCTAACCCTAACTCTAAACCTATCCCTAACCCTCACCCTCACCCTGACCCTAATCCTAACCCTAACCCTCACCCTAACCCTAACCTAACACTAAACCTAACCCTAACCCTCAATCTAACCCTCCCCCTAACCCTAACTCTAACCCTAAAACTCAACATAACCCTAACCCTAACCCTAACCCTAAACCTCACCCTAAAACTAACTCTAACACTCACCCTCACCCTAGCCCTCAACCTAACCCTAATCGTAACCCTAAACCTCATCCGAGCCCTCACCCTAACCCTAACCCTAAACCTCACCATAACCCGAACCCTAACCCTCCACCTCATGCTCGGCCTAGGCCTAAGCCTAAGCCTAAGCCTAACCCTAACCCTCACCCTATTCCTAACCCTAACACTAACGCTAACTCTAATGCTAAACCTCACCCTCACCCTACCCCTATCTCTAACCATGACCCCAAAAATAAACCTCATCCTAAACCTAACCCTAACCCACACCCTCACCCTCAGAGTAACCGTATAAACCTAACCCTAACCCTAACAATAATCCTAACCCTAAACCTAACCCTAACCCTAATCCTAAACCTAATCCTAACACTCACCCTCACCCTAACCATAATCCTAACCCTAACCCTGACCCGAATCCTAACCCTAATCATAAACCTTACCCTTACACTAACCCTAACCCTCACCCTCACCCTAGCACTCACGCTAACCCTAATCCTCACCCTAACCCTAAACTTAACCGAATGCTAACTCTCACACTAAACCCAAAACTAACACTCAACCTAACCCTAACACTCACTCTCACCCTCACCCTCACCCTAAGCCTAACCCTAAACCTGAACCTAACCCTCACACTCACCCTCACCCTCACCCTAAGCCTAATCCTAATCCTAACCCTAAACCTCACCCTCACCCTAACCCTCAACCTAACCCTAACACTAACCCTAACACTAAACTGCACCCTCAGTCATACTCTAACCCTAAACCTCAAACTAAACCTAACCCTAACACAAACCCTAAACCTAAATCTCACCCTAACCCCAACCCTAAACCTCACCCTCACCCTAGCCCTTACCCTAACACTAAACCTAACCCTGACCCTCATCCTCATACTCCCCCTAAACCTAACCCTAACCCTCACCCTAACCCTAACCCTCACTCTCAAACTCACCCTCAGCCTAACCCTTAGCTTAAGCCTAAACCTAACCCTAACACGCACACTGACCCTCACCTTAACCCTAATCCTATCCCTAACCCTAACCCTAACTCTAACCCTAAACCTAACCCTCACACTCACCCTGACCCTAATCCTAACCCTAACCCTCACCCTAACCCTAACCTAACAATAACCCTAACCCTAACCCTCAACCTAAACCTCCCCCATCACTAACTCTAACTCTAAACCTCACACTCACCCTAACCCTAATCCAAACCCTAACCCTCAAACTAACCCTAATCCTAACTCTAAAGCTCATCCTAACCCTCACCCTAACCCTAACTCTGAAACTCACCCTAACCCTAAACCTAACCCTAACCCTCAACCTAACCCTAACCCTCACGCTCAACTTAAGCCTAACCCTAACCCTCAACCTAACTCTAAACTTAGCCTGAACCCTAACTCTCACCCTAACACTAACCGTAAACCTACCCTCACCCTCACACTCACCCGCACCCTCACCCTCACAGTACCTCTAACCCTATCCCAAAACCTAACCCTAAACCTCACCCTAACCCTAACCCTAAAACTCACCCTCAACCTAGCCCTCACCCTAACCCTAATCCTAACCCTAACCCTCATCCTAACCCTCCCCATAACCCTAAAACTAACCCTCACCCTAACCCTAACCCTCATCCGCACCCTCACCCTAAGCCTAATCCTAAGCCTAACCCTAAGCCTAACCCTAAACCTAACCCTAACCCTCACACTCACCTGGACTGTCACCGTCACAGTAACTCTAAGCCTAACCCAAACCCTAACCCTAAACCTCAATCTAACACTAACCCTAACCCTAATCGAAAACCTCACCCTAAAACTCACCTTTACCCTAACCTTAACACTCACCCTAATCCTCATCTTAACCCTAACCCTAACCCTAAACCTAGCCCTAACTCTAACACTAACCCTCAACCTAACCCTCAACCTAACGCTCACCCTAACCTTAACCCTAAAACTAACCCTAAATCTAACCCTCGACCTAACCCTCCAACTAACCCTAAACCTAACCCTAAACCTTACAATCACACTAACCCTAATCCTACACCTAAACCTAAACCTCACCCTAACCCTAAACCTAACCCTCACCCTCACCCTCAAACTCACCATAACTCTAACCCTAACCCTAACAATAATACTAATCCTAACCCTAAACCTAATCCTAACCCTAACCCTAATGCTAACACTCACCCTCACCCTAACCTTAACACTTACCCTCACCGTAACCCTAACCGTCAACCTAACCCTCACCCTAAACCTAACCCTAACCTTAAACCTTACCCTAACGCTAACCCTAATCCTCACCCTCACCCTATCCCTCAACCTAACCCTAATCGTAACCCTAATCCTCATCCTAACCCTCACCCTCACCCTAAATCTAACCCTCACCCTAAACCTAGCCCTAACCCTCACCCTAACCCGAAACTTAACCTGAATCCTAACTCTCAAGCTAACCCTAAACCTAACCCTCAACCTAAAGCTAATCCTCACCCTGACCCTCTCCCTCAACCGAACCCTAAGCCTAAGCCTGACCCTAACCCTCATCCTAACCCTCCCCCTAACCCTTACCCAAACAATCACCTTAACCCTAACCCTCACCCTCAACCTCACCCTCACCCTAACCCTAAGCCTAACCCTACCACACACTCACCCTCACCCTAACCCTAATCCTAACCCTTACCCTCACCCTCAACCTCACCCTCAGTGTAACCCTAAGCCTTATCCCCTCACACTCATCCTAACGCTTACCCTAATCCTAATCCTAACCCCAACCCTCACCATCACCCTCAGCCTCACCTTAAGCCTAACTCTAACCCTAAACCTCACATTCACCCTAATCCTAACCCTAACCCTAACCCTAAAACTCACCCTCACCCTAGCCCTCACCCAAACCCTAATCCTAACCCTAACATTCATCCTAACACTCCCCATAACGCTAACCCTAACCTCACCCTAACCCTAATCCTAAACCTAACATTCATCCTAACACTCCCCATAACCCTAACCCTAACCATCATCCTAACCCTAACCCTCACACTCACACTCACAATCAGCCTAACCCTAAGCCTAACCTTAAACCTAACTCTAACCCTAACCCTCACCCTAACCCTAAACCTAAACCTAACACTAACCCTAACCCTAAGGCTTACACTTTAGCCTCACCCTAACCCTAACTCTAACACTAAACCTCACCCTCACATAACACCATCCCTAACCCTAACCTGCAACCTCACCCTAACCCTAACACTAACCCTAACTCTAACCTTAAACCTCACCCGCACCCTGACCCTAACCCTGACCCTAAAATTCAACCTAACCCTAACCTTCATCCTCACCCTCAACCTCACCGTAATTCTAGCCCTAACCCTAACAATAACACTAACTCTAACCCTAACCCTAACCCTCAACCTCAGCCTCACCCTCACTGCAAACTTAACCCTACCCATAACACTAAACATAACGCTAAAACTAAGCCTAACCCTAACCCAAACTCTAATCCTCACCCCCACAGTCACCCTCAGCCTAACACTAAACCTAAACCTAACCCTCACCAAAACCCTAACACTAAAAATAACCCTAAACCTAAACCTACCCCTAAATCTAACCCTAAACCTAACCCAAATCCTCAGCCTCACCTGCACCCAAACTCAAACCTGAAACCTAACCCTCACCCTAACTCTAAGCCTAACCCTAATCCTAACCCTAAGCCTCACACTCACCCTCACCCTAACCCTAATCCTAAACCTACCCCTATCCCTAACCCTAACCCTCACCCTAACCCTCACGCTAGCCCTCACCATAACCTTAACCCTAACCCTAAACCTCATCCTAAACCTGACACTAAACATAACCCTAACGCTCACCCTAACGTGAATCCTAACCCTCACCCTCAAGCTCGGCCTAAGCCTAAGCCTAAGCCTAAGCCTAAGCCAAACCCGCACCCTAACCCTAAACCAAACACTAACCCTAATTCTAACACTAAATCTCACCCTCACCCTTACACTAACTCTAAACCTAACACTAACCCTAACAATAACCCTAACCCTCACCCTAAACATAATCCTCACCCTAACCCTAAACCTCACCCTAACACTTATCCTCACCCTACCACTAACCCTAACCGTAACACTAACCCTCACACTAACCCTAACCCTAATCCTAAACCTAACCCTCAACCTAAACCTAACACTCACGCTCAAGGTAACTCTAAACCTAACCCTCACCCTCACCGTAACCATAACCCTCACCCTCACCCTAACTCTCACACTAACACTTACCCGCACCCTAGCCCTAACCCTAATCCTAATCCTAACCCTAAACCTAACCCTCACCCTCACCGTAACCCTAACCCTAACCCTAAAAAACACCCTAACCCTAACCCTCACCCTAAACATTACCCTCACCCTAAACCTAACCCTCACCCTAACACTTACCCTCAACTTAACACTAACCGTAACCCGAACACTAATACTCACACTAACCATAACCATCACCCTAAACCTAAACCTCACCCTAACACTAACCCTAAACCTCAACCTAACCCTAGCCCTAACCCTAATCCTAACACTAATCCTCAATCTAACCCTCACCCTCACCCTAACACTAACCCTAACACTCACCCTAACCCTAACCCTCACCCTTACCGTAACCCTCACCCTCAGCCTAACCCTCACCTTTCCCTTACTGTCACCCCCACACTAACCCTCACCCTAAGCCTAACCCTGACCCTAACACTAACTTTACCCCTAAACCTCACCCTCAAACTAATCCTAACTCTAACCCTAACCCTAACACTAAACCTCACACTAACCCTAACCCTAACCCTCACCCTCACCCTAGCCTTCACCCTAACACAAATCGTAACCCTAAACCTCAACCTAACCCTAACCCTCACCCTCACCGTAACCCTTACCCTAACCCTAACCGTCACCCTCACCCTAACCCTACTTTTAACCCTAAACCTCAACCTAACCCTAACCCTCAACCTTACCGGAACTCTGACCCTAAGCCTCACCCTAACTCTAAACTTAACCCGAATCCTACTCTCACCCTAACCCTAACACTAACTCTCACCCTAACACTAACCCTAAACCTCAACCTCACCCTAACCCTAATCCTAACCCTAACCCTCATCCTAACCCTTCCCGTAACCCTAAATCTAACCATCACCCTAACCCTAATCCTGACCCCCCTCACCCTCAAACTAACCCTAAGCATAAGCCTATCC
This sequence comes from Dipodomys merriami, assembly GCF_024711535.1. Taxonomy (NCBI): domain Eukaryota; kingdom Metazoa; phylum Chordata; class Mammalia; order Rodentia; family Heteromyidae; genus Dipodomys; species Dipodomys merriami. The sequence goes on along the minus strand of NW_027202459.1, from coordinate 55,084 downwards.
CTAACCCTCACACTCACCCTAACCCTAGACCTCACCATAACCAGAATCCTAACCCTAACCTTCATCCTAACCCTCCCCATAACCCTAACCCTAATGCTCACCCTAACCCTAACCCTCACCCTTACTCTAACCCTCAGCCTAACCCTAAGCCTAACCCTAACCCTAGCCCTAACCCCAAAACTCACACTCACTCTAACACTAATGCTAATCCTAATCCTAACCCTAACCCTCATCCTCAAACTCAGACTAACCCTCACCCTAACCCTAACCCTACACCTAACACTAACCCTAACCCTGACCCTCAACCTCAGCCTCACCCTATCCCTAACTATAAACCTAAACCTCACCCTCACCCTAACCCTAACCCTAAACTTCACCCTAAAAATAAACCTAAACCTCACCCTCACCCTAGCCCTTACCCTAACCCTCATCCTAACCCTACACCTCATCTTAACCCTTCTCCTAACCCTAAACCCCACGCTCAACCTCACCCTCAGCCTAACCCTAAGCCTAACCCTAAACCTAACCCTAACACACACACTCCCCCTCACTCTAACCCTAATCCTATACTTAACCCTAACCCTAACACACCACCTAACTCTCACCCTAACCCTAACCCTAACCCTAACCTTAAAACTAACCTTGTCCGTAACCCTAACTCTAGCCCTAAACCTCACCCTTAGCCTAATCCTAAGCCTAACGCTAATCCTAACCCTAACCCTAACCCTAATCCTAATCCTAAACTTCACCCTAACCCTCACCCTCATCCTAAGCCTCACCCTAATCCTAACCGTAAACCTAACACTAATCCTAACCCTAACCCTCACCCTCAGCCTCACCCTAACCCTAACTCTAACTCTAAACCTCACCCTCACCATAACTCCAAACCTAACCCTGACCCGAAACCTCACCCTAACCCTAACACTAACCCTAACTCTAACCATAACCTCACCCTCACCCTAACCCTAAGCCTAACCCTAAAACTCATCCTAACCCTTACTTTCACCCTCACTCTCAACCTCACCTTAATTTTAGCCCTAACCCTAAAAATAACACTAACCCTAACACTAACCCTAACCCTAATCCGCAGCCTCACCCTCACCGCAAAGTTAACCCTAACCATAACACTAACAATAACCCTAACCCTAAGCCTAACCCTAACTCTAATCCTCACCCCCACAGTCACCCTCAGCCTATCTCTAAGCCTAACCCTAACCCTCACCCTCACCATAACCCTAAACCTAACCCTAACCATAACACTAACCCTAACCCTAAACCTAACCCTAAATCTAACTCTAAACCTACCCTAATCCTCAGCCTCACCTGCACCCTAAACTAAACCCTAACCCTAACCTTCACCCTAACTCTAAGCCTAACCTTAACCCTAAACCTAAGCCCCACCCTCACCCTCACCCTAAACCTAATCCTAAACCTAACCCTACCCCTCACCCTAACTCTAACCCTAACCCTAAACCTCATCTTAACCGTAACACTAACCCTAACTCTAACCCTAAATCTCACCCTCACCCTAACCCTAACTTTAACCCTAACCCTAATAATAACCCTAACCCTCACCCTAACCATAGTACTCACCCTAACCATAAACCTCACCCTCACACTTACCCTCATCCTAGCCCTAACCCTAACCCTAACCCTAACCCTCACACTAACCCTAACCCTAACCTACCCTTAACCCTAACCCTACACCTAACACTAACCCTAACCCTGACCCTCACACTTAGCCTAACCCTAAGCCAAAATCTAAACCTAACCCTAACCCACACACTCACATTCACCCTAACCCTAATCCTAACCCTAAACCTAAACCTCAACCTAACGCTGATCCTAACCCTGACTCTAACCCTAAACCTCACCCTCACCCTCACCCTAACTCTAACCCTAACCCAAACCCTAAACCTCACCCTAAAACTAACTCTAACCCTCAACCTAACCATAACCATAAACATAAACCTTACCATAATAATAGCCCTAACACTAATCCTAAACCTCACCCAAACCCTAACACTAACCCTAACTGTAAACCTCACCCTAACTCTCCCCCTAATCCCAACTCTAATCCTAAACCTCACCCGCACCCTCACCCACACAGTAACTCTAAACCTAACCCAAACAATAACACTAACCCTAAACCTAACTATCACCTTAATCCTAATTCTCAACCCCACACTTACCCTCAGACTTACCCTAAGCCTAAGCCTAACCCTAGACCTAACCCTCACTCTCAGCCTCACCCTAACCCTAATCCTAACCCTAAACCTATCCCTAAACTTCAACCTAAACCTCACCCTAACCCTAACAATAAACCTAAGCCTAACCCTCCCCCTAACCCTCCCCCTAACCCTAACTTTAAAACGAAACCTCACCCTAGCCCGCACCCTAACCCTAATCCTAACCGTAAACCTCATCCTAAAACTCACCCTAATCCTAACCCTAACCCTCACCCTAACCCTAACCCTAACCCTAAACCTCACCCTAACCCTAAACCTAATCATCACCCTCACCCTAACACTGAACTTAACTCTAACCCTAACACTAACAATAACCCAAACCCTAAACCTCACCCTAACGCTAACCATAAGCCTCACCTCTCTCTAGCCCTCAGCCTAACCCTCATCCTAACCCTAAACCTCATCATAACCCTCACCCTAACCCTAGAACCCTAACCCTGACACTAGCCCTAACCCTCACACTCAACCTCACGCTTGGCCTTAAGCCTAAGCTTAAGCCTAAGACTCACCATAACCCTCACACACACCGTCACCCTAAACCTAACAAGAACCCTAACCCTAACCCTCAAACTAGCTCTCAATCTAATGCTAAATCTAACCCTAAACCTCACCCTCACCTAACCCTATACCTCACCTTCACCCTCACCCTCCACCTAACACTAAGCCTAAGCCTAACCCCAACTCTAACACTAACACTAACCCTAATCCTAACCCTCAGCCTAACCCTCACCCTAACCCTCAACCTCACCCTAACCAACACCCTAAACCTAAGCCTAAGCCTAACCCTCACCCTAACCGTTACTCTAACCCTAACTCCAACCCTCACCCTAACCCTAACCCTCATCCTCACCCTCACCCTAACGCTAATGCTAACCCAAACGCTAACCCTAACCCTCACACTCACCCTCACCTTAACCCTAGTCCTAATCCTAACCTTAACCCTAACCCTCAACCTCACCGTAAATCACAACCTAACCATAAACCTAACACTAACCCTAACCCTAACCCTAACTCTAACCCTAACCCTAAACCTAAACCTCAACCTAACCTTCACCCTCACCCTCACCGTAACCATAACCCTAATCCTAACCCTAACAATAACCCTAACCCTAACCCTCATCCTAACCATATCCTTCACACTAAATCTAACCCTCACCCTAATACATACTGTCACCCTAACCCTAACCCTAAACCTCACACTCACCCTAACCCTTACCCTAATCTTAATCCTAACCCTAAGCCTAACCCTCACCCTCACCCTAACTCTCACCCTAACCCAAACCCTCACCCTCACCCTCAGCTTAATGCTAAGCCTAATCCTAAACCTAAGCCTAACCCAAGCACTCACCCTAACACTACCCCTAATCGTAATGCTAACCCTAACCGTAACCCTCACCATCATCCTAACCCTCACCCTAACCCTACCCCTAACACTAACCCTAACCCTAAACCTCACCCTAACCCTAACCCTAACCCGCACACTCACCCTAACCCTAACCCTAACACTAACCCTCACACTTACCCTCAACTTAATCCTAATCCTAATCCTAACCCTAATGCTCACCTTCACCCTAACCCTACCCCTAACACTAACACTAACTCTCACCCTAACCCTAAGTGTAACCCTACCCCTAAACATAACCCTCACACTCAACTTCAATCTAAACCTGAACCTAACCCTAACCCTCACCTTTACCCTTACTGTCACCCTCACCCTAACCCTACCCCTAACACTATCACTAACCCTAACCCTAACCCTAACCCAAGCACTCACCCTAACACTACCCCTAATCGTAATGCTAACCCTAACCCTAACCCTCACCCTCATCCTAACCCTCACCCTAACCCTAACCCTAACCCTCACCGTAACCCTAAACCTAACCCTCACCCTAACCCTAACGCTAACCCTCACACTCACGCTTGGTCTAAGCCTAAGCCTAACCCTAAGCTTAAGCCTAACCCTAACCCTCACACTGACCCTCACCGTAACACTAACCCTATCACTAACGCTAAATCTAACCCTAAACTTCACCCTCACCCTAACCCTAACTCTAACCCTAACCCTAAACATAAACCACACCCTAACCTTAACCCTCACCCTCACCATGATTGTAACCCTAACCCTACCCTAACACTAACCCTAACCCTAACACTAACATTCACACTAACCCTAACCATCACCCTAACATTAAACCTCACCCTAAGCCTAACCCTAACCCTCACCCTGATCCTAGCCCTCACCCTAACCCTAACCCTCATCCTCACTCTAAACCTCACACTAACCCTAAACCTAAGCATCAATCTTAACCTCACCCTCACCCAAACCCTAACCCTAACCCTAACCCTACACCTTACATTAATCCTCACTCTCAGCCTAACTCTCAGCTTTACCCTTACCATCACCCTGACACTAACCCTCACCCTAACCCTAACCCATATCCTAACCTTAACCCTGACCATAATCCTGAGCATCACCCTAACCCTAACCCTCACCCTCAATCTCACCATCAGCCTAACCCTAAAGCCTAAGCCAAACCCTCACACTAACCCTAACCCTTACCATAGCCCTCACCCTAACCCTAATCCTAACCCTAACCTTAATCATAACTCTAAACCTAACACTAACCCTAACCATCAGCCAAAATCTAATCCTTACCCCACTCTCACCCAGAGCCTAACCCTAAGCCTTAGCCTAAACCTATCCCTAACCCTCACACTCACCCTCACCATAACTCTAATCCTAAACCTAAACCTAAACCTAACCCTAAACCTCAAACTAACCCTAACACTAAACCTAAGATAACCCTCACCCTAACTGTCTCCCTAACACTAACTCTAACCCTAAATCTCACCATTACCCTAACCCTAAACCTCACCCTCACCCTCACCCTCACAATAACTCTAACACTAACCCTAACAATAACCCTAACCCTAACACTAAACCTAACCCTAACTCTCCCCCTAACCCTTTTTCTAACCCTAAACCTCACCCTCACCCTAACCCTAAACCTCACCCTCACCCTCACAATCACCATAACTCTAACCCTAATCCTAACAATAAGCCTATCCCTAACACTAACCCTAACCCTCACCCTCACCATAACCCTAAACTTAACCCAAGCCCTCACCCTAACCCTAACCCTAACCCTAACCCTCACCCTCAGCCTCGCCCTCACCGAAAACTTAACCATAACATTAACAATAACCCTAACCCTAACCCAAATCCTAACCCTCACCCTCACCCTCACCCTCACCCTAACCCTAACCTAATCCTCACCCTAACCCAAAACCTCAACCTCACCGTAACCCTAACCCTAACACTCACCCTAACACTAAACCTAACCCTAATCCTAAACCCCTCATCCTAACCCTAATCCTAACCCTAAACCTCATCCTATCCCTGACCCTAATCCTAACCCTAAACCTCACCCTAACCCTAATCCTCACCCTCACCCTCAGCCTAACCCTAAGCCTAAGCCTAACCCTAACCCTAACCTTCACACTCAACCTCACCCTAACCCTAACCCTAACACTAACACTAACCCTAACCCTAACCCTCACCCTAACCCTCCCCCAACCCTAACTCTAAACCTAAAACTCACTCTCACCCGAACCCTAACTCTAACCCTTAACCTCACCCTAAAACTAACCCTAATACTAACAGCAACCCTCACACTAACCCTAACCACCACCTTAACCCTAAACCTCAACCTAACCCTATCCCTAACCCTCACCCTCACCCTAGCACTCACCCTTACCCTAACCCTCGTTCTCATAATAAACCTCACTCTAACCCTAAAACTAATCCTCAATCTAACCCTCACACTCACCTGCAACCCCACCCTCACAGTAACTCTAACCCTCACTCAAACCCTAACCATAAACCTCACTTTAACCCTAACCCTAAGCCTAAACCTAACCCTCAACCTCACCCTTACCCTAACAATAACCCTAAACCTAACCCTCACCCTAACCCTCCCCCTAAACCTATATCTAACACTAAACCTCACCCTCACACTCACCCTAACCATAACCCTAAACCCCACCCTAACCCTAACCCTAACCCTCACCCACACCCTCACCTTCACCATAACTGTAACCCTAACCCTAACAATAACCCTAACCCTAACCCTAACCATCACCCTAACCCTAATACTCACCCCCACCCTCACCCTGAACCTAACCCTAAGCCTCAGCCTAACCCTCAACCTAACCCTCACACTCACCCTCACCCTAACCCTAGTTCTAAAGGTAACCCTATCCCTAAACCTCAACCTAACCCTCACCCTCACCCTAACCCTAACACTAACCCTAACCCTAAACCTCACCCTAACCCTCCCCCAAACACTAACTCTAACCCTAAACCTCACCCTCACCCTAACCTTAATCCTAATACTAACCTTAACCCTAACCCAAACCCTCACCCTCAACCTCATTGTAACTCTAACCCTAACCCTAACAATAACAGTAAACCTAACCCTAACCTTCACCCTAACCATAACCCTCACCCTCAGCCTCACCCTCACTGCAAACTTAATCCTAACCATATCACTAACAATAACCCCAACCCTAACCATAACCATAACCCTAATCCTCACCCCCACCCTCACCCTCAGCCTAACCGTAACTTAACCCTAACCCTAACCCTAACCCTAACACAAACCCTAACCCTAAACCAAAACCTAAACCTAAACCTAATCCTCACCTTCACCCTCACCCTAACCCAAAACATAACCCTAACCCTCACCCTAACAATAAGCCTAACCCAACCCTAACCCTCACACTCACCCTCACCCTAACCCAAATCCTATACCTAACCCTGTCCTAAACCTAACCCTCACCCTAATCCTCACCCTAGCCCTCACCCTAAACTTAAACCTAACCCTAAACCTCACCCTAACCCAAACCCTAACCCTCCCCCTCATGCTCGGCCTAAGACTAAGCCTAAGCCAAAGCCTAACCCTAATCCTCACCCTATCACTAACCCTAACACTAACCCTAACTCTAACCCTAAACCTCACCCTCACCCTAAGCCTAACTCTAACACGAACCCGAAACCTAAACCTCATCCTAACCATAAACCTAACTCACACCCTCACCCTCACCGTACCCGTATAAACCTAACCCTAACAATAACCCTAACACTAACCCTAACCCTCAGCCTAACCCTAACCCTAAGCCTAATATTTACCATCACCCTAACACTAACCCTAACGCTAACACTACCGCTCACACTAACCTTAACTATCATCCTCACCCTAAACCTCACACTAACCCTAACACTAATCCTCATTCTAATCCTCATCCTCACCCTAACACTAAACCTAACGCTTACCCTCATCTTTATCGTAATGCTCACCCTCATCCTAACCCTCATCTTTACTCTTACTGTCACCCCCACCCTAACCCTCACCCTAACCCTAATTCTACCCCTAAACCTTACCCTCACCCTAACCCTAACTCTAACTCTAACCCTAACACTAAACCTCACCCTAACCCTAAACCTAACCCTCACCCTCAACCTCACCCTAACCCTAAACCTAACCCTAAACCTAACAATAACCATAAATCTAACTCTAACCCTCAGCCTAACCATAACCCTTACCCTAACCCTAACCCTCACCCTAACACTTACCCTCCCCCAAACACTAACGCTAACCCTAAGACTAACCCTCACACTAACCCTAACCCTCACCCTAATCCTAAACCTAACCCTAACACTAACTCTAACTCTAACCCTAAACCTCACACTAGCCCTCACCCTAAACCTAAGTCCTACCCTCAACCTCACCCTAACCCTAACCCTCATCCTCACCATAAACCTCACACTAACCCTATCCCTAACCCTAATCCTCAATCTAGCCCTCACTCTAACCCTAACCCTAACCCTAAACCTAATGCTGACCCTGACCCTTACCCTAACCCTCACCAGAGACCTCACCCTTACCCTAATCCTAAACCTAACCCTCATCCTAACCCTCACCTTTATCTTAAACCTCACCATCAGCATAAATCTCAAATTTACCCTTACCATCATCCTCACCCTAACCCTAAACCTCATCCTAACCCTCACCCTAACCATAAACCTAACAATCACTCTAAACCTAACCCTCACCCTCAACCTCATGCTGAGCCTAACCCTTACCCTAACCCTCACCAGAGCCTTCTCCCTTACCCTAATCCTAAACCTAACCCTCATCCTAACCCACACACTATCCCTTACCCTAATCCTAACACTGTCCATTACCCTAACCCTAACCCTAAGCCTAATCCTAACCCTAACCCTAACCCTCACACTCAACCTAACCCTAACCATAACCCTAATCCTAACCCTAACTCTAACCCTAAACCTCAACCCCACCCTAGCCCTCACCCTAACCCTAATCCTAATCCTAACTCTCATCCTAATCCTCACCCTAACTCTAAACCTAAATCTCACCCTCACCATCACCCTAAACCTAATCCTAACCCTAACCCTCAACCTAAACCTGACCCTCACCCTCAAAATAACCCTTACCCTAACCCTCAACCTAACACTAAACTTAACCCGAACCCTAACTCTCACCCTAACCCTAACCCTAACCCTCACCCTAAACCTAAAGCTAAAGCTCACCCTTAGCCTAGCCCTCACCCTAAATCTAATCCTAATACTAACACTCATCCTAATGCTCCCCCTAACCCTTACCCTAGCCCTCACCCTAACCCTAACCCTCACCTTCAACCTCACCCTCAGCCTAACTCTAAGCCTAACCCTAAACCTAACCCTAACACACACCCTCACCCTCACCCTAACCCTAATCCTAAACCTAACCCTAACCCTAACCCTAACCCTCATCCTAACCCTAACCATAACCCTAAAATTCACCCTAACCCTAACCTTCACCCTCACCCTCAACCTCACCGTAATTGTAGCTCTAAACCTAACAATAACCCTAACCCTAAACTTAACCCTAACCCTCACCCTCAGCCTCACCCTTACAGCAAACTTAACCGTAACCATAACACTAACAATAACCCTAACCCTAAGCCTAACCCTAAACCTAATTCTAATCCTCACCCACAGAGTCACCCTCAGCTTAACCCTAAACCTAAACCTAACCCTCACCATAACCCTAACCCTAACCCTAACCATAACACTAACCCTAACCCTAAACCTAACCCTAAATCTAACCCTAAACTTAACCCTAATCCTCAGCCTCACCTGCACCCTAACCAAACCCTAACGCTAAACCTTACCCTAACTCTAAGCCTAAACCTAAACCTAACCCTAAGCCTCACATTCACCTTCACCCTAACCCTAATCCTAAACCTAACCCTATCCCTAACGCTAACCCTAACCCTCACCCTAGCCCTCAACCTAACCATAACCCTAACCCTAAACCTCATCCTAAACCTGACACTAAACATAAACCTAAACCTCACCCTAACCGGAACCATAACCCTCACCCTCATGCTCGGCCTAAGCCTAAGCCTAAGCCTAAGCCTAAGCCTAAGCCTAACCCTCACCCTAACCCTAACCCTAACACTAAACCTAACTCTAACCCTAAATCTCACCCTTACCCTACCCCTAACTCTAACCCTACCCCTAACCCTAACAATAACCCTAACCCTCACCCTAACCATAATCCTCACCCTAACCCTAAACCTCACCCTAACACTTACCCTCACCCTACCACTAACCCTAACACTAACACTAATCCTCACACTAACCCTAAACCTAACCTCACCCTAAACCTAACCCTAACCCTCAACCTAACCCTAACCCTCACGGTCAACGTAACCCTAAGCCTAACCCTGACCCTCACCCTAACCATAACCTTCACCCTAACCCTCACCCTAACACTTACCCTCACCCTAACACTAACCCTAATCCAAACCCTGACTCTAACCCTAACCCTCACCCTCACCGTAATGGTAACCCTAACTCTAAACCTAACAAAAACCCTAACCCTAACCCTAACCCTCACCCTAACCATGAGCCTCACCCTAAACCTAACACTTACCCTCAACTTATCACTAACTGTAACCTGAACACTAAGCCTCACACTAACCCTAACCATCACCCTAAACCTAAACCAAACCTAACAGTAACCCTAAACCTCAACCTAAACCTAGACCTAACCCTAACCCTAACACTCATCCTGAGGGTAAACCTAGCACTAACCTTAACACTAATCCTCAATCTAACCCTCACCCTCACCCTACCCATAACCCTAACCCTCAACCTAACCCTAACCCTCACACTCAGCCTAACCCTCTCCTTAACCTTACTGTCACCCCCACCCTAACCCTCACCCTAATCCTAACCCTCACCCTAACACTAACTCTACACCTAAATCTCACCCTCACCCTAATCCGAACTCTAACCCTAACCCTAACACTAAAACTTACACTAACCCTAACCCTAACGCTCACCCTCAACCTCACCCTCAGCTTAACCCTAAGCCTAAGCCAAACCCTTACCCTAACCCTCACCCTAAACTTAGCCCGCAGCCTAACACAAATCCTAACCCTAACACTCACCCTAACCCTAACCCTCACCCTCACAGTAACCCTTACCCTAACCCTAACCCTCACCCTTACCCTAACCCTAATCTTAACCCTAAACCTCAACCTAACCCTAACCCTCATCCTATCCCTCCCTGTAACTCTTAACCTAACCCTCACACTAACCCTAACCCTCACCCTCAACCTCACCATCAGCCTAACTCTAAGTCTAACGCTAAACCTAACCCTAACACACACATTCACCCTCACCCTAACCCTAATGCTAACCCTAAACCTCACCCTCACCCTCACCGTCAATGTAACCCTAAGCCAAACCCGAACCCTAACCCTAACACTGACATTCACTCTAACCCTTATCCTAATCCTAATACTAACTCTAACCCTAACCCTCAACCTCAGCCTCATCTTAACCCTAACTCTAACCGTAAACCTCACCCTCACCCTAACCCTAAACTTAACTCTAACTTTAAACCACACCCTAACCCTAACCCTAAACCTCACCCTCACCATAGCCCTCACCCTATCCCAACTCCTAACACTAACCCTCATCCTAACCCTCCTCATAACCCTAACCCTAACCCACATCCTAACCCTAATCCTCACCCTCACCCTAAACCTCAGCCTAACACTATCCCAAACCCTAAACCTCATACTCACCCTAACCCTAACACTATTCCTAATCCTAAACATAACCCTAACCCTCACCCACAGACTAACCCTCACCCTAACCCTAACCCTAAACCTAACACTAACCCTAACCCAAAAGCTCACCCTCAGCCTGAACCTAACCCTCACTCTAACCCTAAACCTCACACTCACCCTAACCCTAACCCTAAACTTCACCCTAACGCTAACCCTAAACCTCACCCTCACCCTAGACCTTACCCGAACTCTAATCCTAACCCTAACCCTCATCCTAACCCTTCCCCTAACCCTCACCCTCAAACTCAACCTCACCCTCAGCCTAACCCAAAGCCTAACCCTAAACCTAACCCTAACACACAAACTCACCCTCACCCTAGCACTGTCCCTAACCGTAATCCTAAACCTAACCCTCATCCTAACCCTCACCCTAAACCTAACCATCAACCTCACCCTAATCCTCACCCCCACCCACACCCTCAGCCTAACCCTAAGCCTAAGCCTAAGCCTAAGCCTAACCCTCACACTCACCCTCACCCTAATCCTAATCCTAAACCTAACCCTAAACCCCAAGCTAACCCTCACCCTAACCTTAACCCTAACATTAACCCTAACCCTCGACCTAACCCTCACCCTAACCCTAAATGTAACCCTAAAACTCACCCTAACCCTAACCCAAATCCTAACCCTAACCCTCCCCCTAACTCTAACGCTCACGCTCACCGTAACCCTAACCCTCATCCTAACCCTAACGCTAACCTTAAACCTCACCCAAACATTAACGCTAACCCTCATTCTCACCCTAGCCCTCATACTAAACATAATCCTAACCCTAACCTTAACGCTCATCCTAACCCTCACCTTAACCCTAACGCTAACAATAACCATAACCCTAACCATAACCATCACCCTAACCCTAATCCTCACCCCCACCGTGACACTCAGCCTAACCCTAAGCCTCAGCCTAACCCTCAAACTAACCCTCACACTGACCCTTACACTAACCCTAGTCCTAAATGTAACCCTATCACTAAACCTCAACCTAACCTTCACCCTCACCCTCACCCTAACCCTAACCATAACCCTGTCCAGCAGCCTCACCCTCACTGCAAACTTAACCCTAACCATAAAACTAACAATAACCCTACCATAACCATAACCATAACCCTAATCCTCACCCCTACCCTCACCCTCAGCCTAATCCTAACTTAACCTTAACCCTACCCCAAACCCTCACCATAACCCTAACCCTCACACTCACACTCACCCTAACCCAAATCCTCTACCTAACCCTGTCCTTACCCTAACCCTCACCCTCATCCTAAACCTATTCCTAACCCTAAACCTCATCCTAACACTCACGCTAACCCTAACCCTAAATCTCACCCTAAACTGAACCCTATCCCTCCCCCTCATGCTCGGCCTAAGCCTAAGCTTAAGCCTAAGCCTAACCCTAACCATCTCCCTCACCCTAACTCTAACACTAACCCTAACTCTAACCTTAAAATTCACCCTCACCCTCACCCTAACTCTAACACTAACCCGAAAGCTAAACCTCATCCTAAACCTAACCCTAAACCACACCCTCACCCTCACCGTAACCATATAACACTAACACTAACAATAACCCTAACCCTAACCCTAACCCTCACCCTAACCATAACCCTCACCTTAAACCTAAACGTCACCCTAATATTTAGCCTCAACCTAATACTCACCCTAACGCTAACACTACCGCTCACACTAACCCCAACAATCACCCTAACCCTAAAACTCACCCTAACACTAACCCTAACCCTCAACCTCACCCTACCACTCACCCTAACCCTAACCCTCATCATAACCCTCAACCTCTCACTAACCCTAACACTAATCCTCAATCTAACCCTCACCCTCACCCTAACCCTAAACCTAAACCTCACCCTAACCCTAACCCTCATCTTTACTGTAACGCTCACCCTCAGCCTAACTCTCATCTTTACCCTTACTGTCACCCCCACCCTAACCCTCACCCTAACCCTAACCCTCACCCTAACCCTCACTCTAAACCTATATCTAACCCTAAACCTCACCCTCACCCTCACCCTAACTCTAACACTAACCCTAACACTAAACCTCACCCTAACACTAACCCTAACCCTCACCCTCATCCTCAATGTAACCGTAACCCTAACAATAAACCTAACAATAATCGTGACCCTAACCCTAACACTCACCCTAACCATAACCCTCACCCTAACCCTAAACATCACCGTAACACTTACACTCACACTAACACTAACCCTAACCCTAACACTAACCCTCACACTAACCCTACCCTCACCCTAATTCTAAGCCTGATCCTAACCCTAACCCTAACTCTAACCCTAACCCTCAAACTAGACCTCACCCTAACCCTAAGTCCTACCCTCACCCTCAACCTAACCCTAACCCTCATCCTCACCCTAAACCTCACACTAACCCTAACCATAACCCTAATCCTCAATCTAACCCTCACACTAACCCTAACCCTAACCCTAACCATCAACCTAACCCTATCCCTAACCCTAACTCTAACCCTAAACCTCACCCTCACCCTTACCCTTACCCTAACCCTAAAACTCACCCTAACACTAAACTTCATCCTCACCCTCAACGTCACCGTAATTATAGCCCTAACACTAAAAATAACACTAACCCTAACCCTAACTCTAACCCTCACCTTCAGCCTCACCCTCACCACAAAATTAACGCTAACCATAACACTAACAATAACCCTACCCTAAGCCTAAGCCTAAGCCTAAATCTAATCCTAACCCCCACCTTCACCCTGATCCTAAACCTCACACTAACCCTAAAATTAATCCTCAATCTAAACCACACCCTCACCCTAAACCTAACCGTAACCCTCACCCAAACGCTAACACTCACCCTTACCGTAATCCTCACTCTCAGCCTAACCCTCAACTTTAACCTTACTGTCACCCTCACCCTAACCCTCACACTAACCCTAACCCTCATCCTAACCCTAACACTAACCTTCACCCCCTACTAAACCTCACCCTAACCCTAACCCTAACACTAAACCTAACCCTAACCCTAACCCAAAACTTCACCCTAACACTAACTCTAACCCTAAACCTCACGTTGACCCTAACCCTAACCCTATCCCTAATCCTAAACCTCACCCTAAACCTAAACCTTACCCTAACACTTACCCTCAACCTAACAGTAACACTAATACTAACACTAACCCTCACACTAACGCTAACCATCACCCTAAACCTAACGTCACCCTAACCCTAACCCTAACCCTAAACCTAACCCTCATCCTAACACTCACCCCAACCGTAACCCTAAACATCACCCTAACCCTAACCCTCACCCTCACCTTTAGCCTCAGCCTAACCCTAAGCCTAAGACTAAACCTAACCCAACCCTAAACTTCACAATCACCATAGCCCTCACCCTAACCCTAATCCTAACTCTAACCCTCATCCTAACCATCAACCTAACCATAACCAGAACCATCACTCTAAACCTAATCCTCATCCCCACCCTCACCTTCAGCCTAACCCTAAGCCTAAGCCTAACCCTAACCCTAACCCTCACATTCACCCTCAGCCTAACCTTAATCCTAATCCTAACACTAACCTTAAACCTAAGTCTCAACCTAACCCTAACCCTAACCCTAACCCTCACCATCACTTTAGTCCTCACCCTAACCATCAGCTCAAATCTAACCCACACCTTCACCGTAACCCAAACGCTAACCCTGACCCTAACCCTACCCCTACCCCTAACCCTAAACCTGACCCTAATCCTAACGCTAACCCTCACCCTCACCTTAGCCCTCACCCTAACCCTAATTGTAACCCTAAACCTCATGCAAAACCTTACCCACACGCTAACCCTAATCCTAATTCTAACCCTCACCCTAAACCTACCCCCGACCCTCACCCTAACCATAAACCTCACCTCAACCTCACCCTCAGCCTAACACTAAGCCTAACCCAAACCCTAAACCTAACCCTCACACTCACCCTCACCCTAACAGTAATTCTAACACTAACCCTAACCCTAAACCTAAATCTCAACCTAACCCTCACCCTAACCCTAACTCTAACACTAACCCTAACCCTAACCCACACCCTAACCCTCCCGCTAAACATAAATCTAACCCTAAACCTCACACTCATCCTAATCCAAATCCTAACCTTGACCCTAAATCTCACCCTAACCCTAACCCTAACCATCACCCTTACCCTCACCCTCACCCTCACCATAACCCTAACCCTCACCATAACCCTAACACTAAACCTCACCTTAACACTAATTCTAACCCTCACCCTCACCCTAGCCCTCACTCTAAAAATAATCCTAACCCTAATCCTCATCCTAACACTCACCCTAACCCTAACCCTAACCCTCACCCTAACCTAATCCTAAACATAACCCTCACTCTAACCCTAACCGTAACCCTCACCGTAACCCTAACCCTCATCCTAACCCTCACCCTAACCCTAAACCTCACCCTAACACTAACCCAAATCCTCACCCTCACCCTAGCCCTCACCCTAACCACCATCCTAAACCTAATCCTCATCCTAACTCTCACCCTAAACCTAATCCTAACCCTCACCCTAACCCTAATACTAACCCAAACCTTCAACCTACCCCTACGCCTCACCTTCGCTGTAACCCTAACCCTAACCCTCATCCTAACCCTAAACTTAACCCGAACCATAATTCTCACCCAAATGATAACCCTAAGCGGAACGCTTACCCTAACCCTCACCCTCACCCTCAGCTTAATGCTAAGCCTAACCCTAACCCTAAGCCTAACACAAGCACTCACCCTAACACTAAACCTAATCCTAATACTAACCCTAACCCTAACCCTTACCTTCATCCTAACCCTCACCCTAACCCTAACACTAACACTAACCCTAACCCTAACCCTAACACTAACACTAACCCTCACCCTAACCCTCACCCTTAACGTAACTCTAGCCCTAAATCTCACCCTCACCCTCACCCTAACCCTCACCCTCACCCTCAGCTGAACCCAAAGCCAAAGCCTAACACTAACCCTAACCCTCACCCTCACACTAGCCCTCACCATAACCCTAACTGTAACACTAACCCTAACCCTAACACTCACACTAACCCTAACCCTAACCCTAACTCTAACCCTAAACCTCACCCTGACCCTAACCCTAACCCTAACTCTAATCCTCATCCTAACCCTAACCATAACCCTCAACATCACCCTCACCCTTACCCTTACCTTAACCTTAACCCTAACACTAACCCTAAGAATAACCCTAACCCTAAACCTAACCCTAAACCTCACCCTCACGGTAACTCTAACCCTAACCCAAACCCTCACACCAACCCAAACTCTGACACTAAACCTAACTCTAAACGTCACCCTAACCCGAACCCTAACCCTATCCCTAACCCTAGCACATACCCTAAGCCTAATCTTAACCCTAACCCTCACTATAACCCTCACTCTAAACATAAACCATACCCTAACCCTAAATCTAACCCTCAACTTCAACCTCAGCCTCAGGCTAACACTAACGCTAACCCTAAGCCTCACACTCACAGTCACAGTAACCCTAATCCTAACACTAACCCCAAACCTAACCCTAAAACTAACCCTAACCCTAACCCTCACCCTAAACCTCACTCTAAATCTAACCCTAACCCTAAAACTCACCCTCACCCTAACCCTAATCCTAACCCTAAAAATAACACTAACCCTCACACTCACCCTCACCTTAAACTTAATACTAATCGAACCCTAAACCTAACTGTAACCCTAACTATAACCCTAACCCTAACACTAACACTAACCCTAATCCTCAACCCCACCCTCACCCTCAGCCTAACCCTAAGCCTGTCCCTATCACTAACCCTAACTCTAACCCTAAACCTCACCCTCACCCTAACCCTATCTCTAAACCTAACCCTAAACCTCACCCTGACCCTAACCCTAACCCTCATCTGCACCCTCAGCCTCACCGTAACTCTAACCCTAACCCTAACAATAACACTAACTCTAAACCTAACGATCACCCTAAACCAAATCCTCACCCCCACCCTCACCCTCAGCCTAACCCTAAGCCTAAGCCTAACCCTAACACTAACCCTCACCCTCACTCTCACCCTAACCCTAATCCTAACCCTAACCCTATCCCTAAACCTCAACCTAACCCTCACCCTCACCCTAATGCTAGCACTAAACCTAACCCTAACCCTCACCCTAACCCTAACCCTAACCCTAAAACTAACCCTAACCCTAACACAAAACCTAACCCTAGCCCTAACCCTAACCCTAAATCTCATCCTAACCCTCACCCTAAACCTAAACCTAATCCTCACCCTAACCCTAACCCTAACCCTCACCCTCACTCTCGGCCAAAGCCTAAGCCTAAGCCTAAGCCTAACCCGAACTCTAAACCTCACCCTAACCCTCACCTTATACCTAACCCTAACACTAACCCTAACTCTAACCCTAAACCTCACCATCACCCTAACCCTAACCCTAACCCTAAACCTAAAACTAAACCTCACCCTAAACCTAAACCTAACCCTCACCCTCAACCTCACCTTAAACCTAACCCTAACCCTAAAAATAACCCTAACACTAAACCTAACCGTCACCCTAACCATAACCCTCAACATAACCCTAACCCTCAATCGAACCCTCACCCTCACCCTAAACCTAACCGTAACCCTCACCCTAACCCTAACCCTAAACGTAAAACTTACCTACACCTTAACCCTCAGCCTAACTCTAAGCCTAAACCTAACCCTAACCCTCACACTCATCCTCATCATAACAGTAATCCTAATCCTAAGCATAACCCTAACCATAAACCTCAACCTAACCCTCACCCTAATCCTAACCCTAACAATAACCCTAGCCCTAACCTTCAACCTAACCCTCCCCCTTACCCTAAGTCGAACTCTAAACCTCACCCTCACCCTAACCCTCACCCTAACCCTAAACCTCACCCTAACCCTCACCTTCACCGTAACCCTAAACATAACCCAAACCCTCACCCTACCCCTAACCCTAACCCTAACCCGAACACGAACCATAAACCTCACCCTAACCCTAAACCTAACCCTCAACCTCAACCTCACCCTAACCGTAAACTTAACCTTAAACATAACACTAACAATAACCCTAACCCCACCCCTAATACTAACCCTCACCCTCACCCAAAACATAACCCTCACCCAAACCCAAACCCTCACCCTAACACTTACCCTCATCCTAACACTAACCCTAACCCATACCCTAACCCTAACCCTAAACCTCGACCAAACCCTCACCCTCACCCTATCCCTAACACTAACCCTAAACCTAACCCTCACCATAACCCTCCCCCTAAACCTATATCTAACCCTAAACCTCACACTCACCCAAACCCTAACCATAAACCCCACCCTAACCCTAACCCTAACCCTCACCCACACCCTCACCCTCACCATAAATCTAACCCTAACCCTAACAATAACCCTAACCCTAAACCTAACCATCACTCTAACCCTAATACTCACACCCATCCTCACCCTCAGCCTAATCCTAAGCCTCAGCCTAACCCTCAACCTAACCCTCACACTCACCCTCAACCTAACCCTAGTCCTAAAGTTAATCATATCTCTAAACCTCAACCTAACCCTCACCCTCACCCTAACCCTAACACTAACCCTAACCCTAAAACTCACCGTAACCCTCTCACAAACCTAACTCTAACCCTAAACGTCACCCTGACCCTAACCCTAACCCTAACCTTAATCCTAAAACTAACCCTAACCCTAACCCTCAACCTCACCCTCAACCTCACTGTAACTCTAACCCTAACCCTAACAATAACATTAACCCTAACCGTAACCCTCACCCTAACCATAACCCTCACCCTCACCCTCAGCCTCACCCTCACTGCAAACTTCACCCTAACCATAACCCTAACAATAACCCTAACCATACCCTAATCCTCAGCCTCACCATCACCCTCAGCCTAACCCTAACTTAACCCTAACCCTAACTCTAAACCTAACGTTCACCGTAACCCTAACCCTAACCCTAACACAAAACCTAACCTCACTGTAACCATAACCGTAACCCTAACCCTAACACATACCCTAACCCTAAACCAAACCCTAAACCTAAACCTAATCCTCAGCCTCACCCTCACCCTAACCCAAAACATAACCCTAACCCTCACCCTACCACTAAGCCTAACCCAAACCTAACCCTCACACTCACCCTCACCCTAACCCAAATCCTATACATAACCCTATCCTAACCCTAACCCTCACCCTAACCCTCATCCTAGCCCTCACCCTAAACCTAATCCTAACCCTAAACCTCATCCTAACACTTACGCTAATCCTAAACCTAAACCTCACCCTAACCCGAACCCTAACCCTCCCCCTCATGCTCGGCCTAAGCCTAAGCCTAAGCCAAAGCCTAACCCTAACCCTCACCCTATCCCTAACCCTATCACTAACCTTAACTCTACCCCTAAACCTCACCCTCATCCTAAGCCTAACTCTAACATGAACCGAAACCTAAACCTCATCCTAACCCTAAACCTAACCCACACCCTCACCCTTACCGTACCCGTATAAACCTAACCCTAACAATAACCCAAACCCTAACCCTAACCCTCAACCTAACCCTATCCCTCAGCCTAATATTTACCCTCACCCTAACACTAACCCTAACGCTAACACTACCGCTCCCTCTAACCCTAAAAATCACCCTAAACCTCACCTTAACCCTAATTCTACCCCTAAACCTCACCCTCACTCTAACCCTAATTCTAACTCTACCACTAACACTAAACCACACCCTAAACTAACCCTAACCCTCACCCTCAACCTCACGGTAACCGTAACCCTAACCCTAAACCTAACAATAACCATAACCCTAACCCTAACCCTCAGCATAACCATAACCCTCACGCTAATCCTAACCCTCAACCTAACACTTACCCTCACCCTAACACTAACCCTAACCCTAACACTAACCCTCACACTAACCCTAACCCTCACCCTTAACCTAAATCTCATCCTAACCCTAACCCTAACTCTAACCCTAAACCTCACCCTCACCCTAACCCTAACTCTAACCCTAAACTGAAACCTAAACCTCAACCTAACCCTAACCCTCACCCTCACCCTCACCCTCAACATAACCCTAACCCTAACCCTAACCCTAACCCTCATCCTAACCATAACCTTCACCCTAACCCTAACCCTCACCCTAACACTAACGCTAACCATAACACTAAACCTCACACTCACCCTAACAATCACCCTAACCCTAAACCAAACCCTAACCCTAACTCTCACCCTCACCCTAGCCCTCAACCTAACCCTAACCCTCATCCTCACCCTTAACCTCACACTAACCCTAACACAAATCCTGAATCTAACCCTCACCCTCACCTTAATCCTAACCCTCACCAGTACCATAACCCTCACCCTCAGCCTAAACCTCACCTTTACCCTTACGGTCACCCTCACCCTAACCCTCACCATAGCATAAATCCTCATCCTAACCCTCACCCTAACGGCAACCCCAACCACCACCCTAACCCTAACCCTCACCCTCACCCTCAGCCTAAGCCTAACGCTAAGCCTAATCCTAACCCTAAACCTAACCCTCACCCTCAACCTTGCCCTCACCCTAACCCTAATCCTAACCCTAACCCTCATCCTAAGCCTTAACCTAACCATAGCCCTAACCATCATACTAAACCTAATCCTCATCCCCACCCATACCCTCAGCCTAACCGTAAGCCTAAGCCAAACCCTAACCCTAACCCTCACATTCACCCTCACCTTCAACGTAATCCTAAACCTAACCCTAACATTAAACCTCAACCTAACCCTCACCCTAACCCTAACACTAACCCTAACCATAACACTCAACCTAACCCTCCCCTCACTTTAACTTTAAACCTAAACCTTACCCTCACCCTAACCATAATCCTAACCTTAAACCTCACCCTAACCCTGATCCTAACCCTCACCCTAACCCTCACTCTTACTGTAACTCTAACCCTAACCTTAACTATAATTCTAACCCTAAACCTAACCCAAACCCTGAACCTCACCCTAACTCTAAACCTAACATAAACCCTCACCCTAATCCTAATCCTAACCCTCAGCCTCACCTTAACCTTAACCATAAACCTCACCCTAAACCTAAACCTAACACTCACCCTAACTCTAGTCCTCCCCCTAACCCTAATGCTAACCTAAACCTCATCCTAACACTCACCCTAACCCTAAAACACTAACACTAACACTCACCCTCACCCTCATGCTCTGCCTAAGCCTCCGCCTCAGCCTAAGACTAACCCTGACCCTCACACTCACCCTCACCCTAACCCTAACCCTAACCCTAACACTAACCCTAACCCTAACCCTCACACTAACCCTCACCCTAACTATAACCCTAAACCTCAGCCTCACCCTAACCCTAAATCTCACCCTGACCCTCACCCTCTGCCTAACATTAAGTCTAACCCTAACCCCAACTCTAACCCAAACACTAAACCTAATCCTCACCCTACACCTCACCCCAAAACTAACCCTAACCCTCACACTCACCCTAGCCCATACACAAACCCTAAGCATAAGCCTAACCATCACAATAACCCTCACTCTAACCCTAACACCAAAACTCACCCTAACCGTAACCCTCACCCTCAACCTCACCCTAACTCTAACCCTAACCCTAATCCTTATCCTAACCCTCACACTCACCCTAACCCTAACCCTAACCCTAATCCTAAACCTCACCATAAACCTAAACCTTACCCTAACACTTACCCTCACCCTAACATTAACACTAACCCTAACACTAACCCTCACACTAACGCTAACAATCACCCTAAACCTAAACCTCACCCTATCCCTAAAGCTAACCCTCACCTTCACCCTAGCCCTCAACCTAACCCTAACACTCATCCTCACCTAAACCTCACACTAACCCAAACACTAATCCTCAACCTAAACCTCACCCTCACCCTAACCCTAACCCCGATCCTCACCCTAACCATAACCCTCACCTCAATCTCACCCTCAGCCTAACACTAAGCCTAACCCAAACCCTAACCCTAACCCTCACACTCACCCTCACCCTAACCCTAATCCTAACCCTAACCCTCACCCTAAACCTTACCCTAAAACTAACCCTAACCCTAACCCTCACGCCAACCCTCCCCCTAACCCTAACTCTAACCCTAAACCTCACACTCACCCTAACCCAAATCCTAACCCTAACTCTTACCCTCACCCTCACCCTCACCGTAACTCTAACCTTAAACCTCACAATAACACTAATCCTAACCCTAAACCAAACCCTAACCCTAATCCCATACCTAACCCTCACCCTCAGTCTCACCGTCTCTGCAAAGGTAGCCAGAACAATAACACTTACAATAATCCTAACTCTAACCCTAATCCTAACCCTCACCCTCACCCTAACCTTCATCCTAACCATAACCCTCACCCTAAACCTAAGCCTCACCCTTACCATAACCATGACCCTCACCCTAACCCTAACCCTAAATCTCACCCTAACACTAACTCTAACCCTAAATCTCACCCTCACCCTCACCCTCATCTTAACCCAAAGCCAAAGCCTAACGCTAACCTTAACCCGCACCCACACACTAGCCCTCACCATAACCCTAACTGTAACACTAACCCTAACCCTAACACTCACACTAACCCTAACCCTAAGCCTAACTCTTACCCTAAACCTCACCCTGACCCTAACCCTAACCCTAACTGAAAATCTCATCCTAACCCTAACCCTAACCCTCAACATCACCCTAAACCTCACCCTTACCTTAACCTTAACCCTAACCCTAACCCTAAGAATAACCCTAACCCTAAACCTAACCCTAAACCTCACCCTCACCGTAACTCTAACCATAACCCAAACCCTCACCCTAACCCTAACTCTGACACTAAAACTAACGCTAAACGTCACCCTAAACCTAAACCTAACCCTAACCCTCATGCTAGCACATACCCTAACCCTAATCCTAACCCTAACCCTAACTCTAACCCTCACACTCACCCTCAACCTTAATCCTAATCCTAACACTAAACCTTACCCTAACCCTAACTCTAACCCTAACCCGAACCCTAACCCTAACCCTAATCTCAACCCCACCCACATCCTCAGCCTAACCCTAAGCCTATCCCTAACATTAACCCTAATTCTAACCCTAAACCTCACCCTCACCCTAACCCTATCTCTAAACCTAATCCTAAATCTCACCCTGACCCTAATCCTAACCCTCACCCCCACCCTCCACCTCACTGTAACTCTAACCCTAACCCTAACAATAACACTAACCCTAAACCTAAGGATCACCCTAACCCTAACCCTCACCCCCAACCTCACCCTCAGCCTAAGCCTAACCCTAACACTAACCCTCACCCTCATTCTCACCCTAACCCTAACCCTAACCCTAAACCTCACCGGAAACCTCACCCTAATCCTCACCCTCACCCTCACTCTCACAGTGACCGTAACTCTAACCCTAACCCTAGCAATAACAGTAAACCTAACCCTAACACTAACAATAAACATAAACCTCACCCTGTGCCTCACCCTCACCGCAAACGTAACACTAACCATAACACTAACAATAACCCTAAACATAACACTAAGCCTAAGCCTAAGCCTAAGCCTAACCCTAACCCTAACCCTCACCCTAAACCTAACCCTAACCCTAACCCACACCCTATCCCTAACCCTAACCCTAACACTAAACCTAAACCTAACCTTAACCCTAACCATAAACCTCATCCTAGGACTCATCCTAAACCTAACCCTAACCCTAACCCTCACTCTCGGCCTAAGCCTAAGCCTAAGCTTAAGCCTAACCCGAACTCTAAACCTCACCCTAACCATCACCTTTACCTAACACTAACACTAACCCTAACTCTAAACCTAAACCTCACCATCACCCTAACCCTAACTCTAACCCTAACATTAAAACTAAACCTCACCCTAACCCTAAACCTAACCCTCATCCTCAACCTCACTGTAACCCTAACCCTAACCCTAACAATAACCCTAACACTAAACCTAACCCTCAGCCTAACCATAACCCTCAACATAACCCTAACCCTCAATCTAACCCTCACCCTCACCCTAACCCTAACCCTAACCCTCCCCCACACCCTAACCCTAAACATAACCCTAAACCTCACCGTAACCCTCACCATAACCCTAACCCTAATCCTAACCCTAAACCTAATTCTAAACCTAAACCTAACCCTAACACTAACACTAACCCTAACTCTAACCCTAAACCTCACCCTCACCCTAACCCTAACTCTAACCCTAACCTGAAACCTAAACCTCATCCTAATCCTAACGCTCACCCTCACCCTCAACATAACCCTAACCCTAACCCTAACAATAACCCTAAACCTAACCCTAACCCTCATCATAACCATAGCCTTCACCCTAACCCTAACCCTCACTCTAACACTTACCCTCACCCTAACACTAACCCTAACCATTACACTAAACCTCACACTAACCCTAATCACCACCCTAACCCTAAACCTCACCCTAACCCTAACTCTCACCCTCAACCTATCCCTCAACCTAACCATAACCCTCATCCTCACCCTTAACCTCACAGTAACCATAAAACTAATCCTGAATCTAACCCTCAACCTCACCCTAACCCTAACCCTCACCTTACCATAACCCTCACCCTCAGCCTAACCCTCACCTTTACACTTACAGTCACCCTAACACTTACCCTCACCCTCACCCTCAGCCTCAGCCTAACCCTAAGCCTAAGCCTAACCCTAACCCTAACCCTAACCCTCACCTTCACTCTAATCCTAACCCTAACCCTCATCCTAACCCTTAACCTACCATAACCCTAACCATCATTCTAAACCTAATCCTCATACACACCCAAACCCTCAGCCTAAACTTAAGCCTAAGCCAAACCCTAACCCTAACCCTCACACTCACTCTACCGTCAACCTAATCCTAAACCTAACCCTAACCCTAACATTAAACCTCAACCTAACCCTCACCCTAACCCTAACACTCAACCTAACCCTCCCCCTAAACCTAACTCTAACCCTAAACCTCACCCTCACCATAACCATAATCCTAAAACTAAACCTCACCCTAACCCTGATCCTAACCCTCACCCTCACCCTCACCCTTACTGTAACTCTAACCCTAACCTTAAATATAACACTAACCCTAAACCTAACCCAAACCCTGAACCTCATCGTAACATTAACCCTAACACAAACCCTCACCCTAATCCTAATCCTAACCCTCAGCCTCACCTTAAACCCTAACCTTCACCCTAACCCTAACCTTAACCCTAAACATCACACTAACGCTAACCCTAACCCTCACCCTAACTCTAGCCCTCCCCCTAGTACTAATGCTAACCCTAAACATCATCCTAACACTCACCCTAACTCTAAAACACTAACACTAACACTCACCCTCACCCTCATGCTCCGCCTAAGCCTCCGCCTCAGCCTAAGACTAACCCTGACCCTCACACACCCTCACCCTAACCCTAACCATAACACTAACCCTAACCCTAACCTTCACACTAACCCTCCCCCTAACCCTAACTCTAACCCTAAACCTCACACTCACCCTAACCCTAATCCTAAACCTGACACTAAATCTCACCCTAACCATAACCCTAACCCTCACCCTTACCCTCACCCTCACCCTCTCCTTAACTCTAACCCTAACCTTAACAATAACACTAATCTTAACTCGAAACCTAAACCTAACCCTAATCCTATCCATAACCATCACCCTCAGCCTCACCATCACTGCAAAAGTCACCAGAACTATAACACTAATACTCCTAACCCTAACCCTAATCCTAACAATCACCCTCACCCTAACCCTAATCCTAAACCTAATCCTCACTCTAACCCTAACCCTAACCTCACCGTAACCCTAACCCTCATCCTAACCCTCACCCTAACATTAACCCTAACCCTCACCCTAGCCTTCACGCTAACCCTAATCCTAACCCTAACCCTCACTCTAACCCTAACCCTAACCCTCACCATAACCCTCACACTCACCCTAACCCTCATCCTCACCCTAACCCTAACCCTCACCCTAACCCTAACCCTCACCCTCACCATAACCCTAACCCTCATCCTAACCCTAACCCTAACCCTAAACCTAAACCTAAACCTCACCCTAACAATAACCCTAACCCTCACCCTCACCCTAGCCCTCACCCTAAACCTAATCCTAACCCTAATCCTCATCCTAAACCTCACCCTAACCCTAACCCTAAACCTCACCCTAACCCTAATCCAAACCCTAACCCTCAACCTAACCCTAACCCTCACCCTCACTGTAACCTGAACCCTAAACCTCATCCAACCCTAAACTAAACCCGAACCCTAACTCTTACCCTAACGCTAACCCTAACCCAAACCCTGACCCTCATCATATCTCTAACCCTAATACTAACCCTCAGCCTCACCTTAACCCTTACCCTAACCCTAACCCTAAATCTCACCCTAACGCTAAACCTAACCCTCACCCTAAATCTAGCCCTCACCCTAACTCTAATGCTAAACCTAAACCTCATCCTAACACTCACCGTAACCTTAAAACCCTAACCCTAACCCTCACCCTCACCCTCACGCTCTGCCTAAGCCTCCGCCTCAGTCTAAGACTAACCGTGACCCTCACACTCACCCTCATCCTAACCCTAACAGTAACACTAACCCTAACCCTAACCCTCACACTAGCCCTTACCCTAATGCTAACTCTAACCCTAAACCTCACCCTCACCCTAACCCTAAACCTCACCCACACCCTCCCCATCTGCCTAACATTAAGCCTAAGCCTAACCCCAACCCTAACTCTAACACTATCCCTACCCCTCAACCTACCCCTCTCCCCAAACCTAACCCTCACCTTCACCCTAGCCCATACCCAAACCCTAAGCCTAAGCCTAACCCTCATCCTAACCCTCACTCTAACCCTAACCCCAACACTCACCATAACCTTAACCCTCACCCTCACCCTCACCCTAACTCTAAACCTAACCTTAACCCTAACCCTAACCCTCACACTCACCCTCACCTTAACCATAACCCTAATCCAAACTAACACTAACCCTCAACCCCACACTAAAACTCACCCTATCCCCAACCCTAACCCTAAAACTAACCCTAACCCTCACCATACCCCTCACACTAACCCTAAGCCTAACCCTCACCCTCAACCTAGCCCATACCCAAACCCTAAGCCTAAGCCTAACCCTCATTCTAACCCTAACCCCAACACTCACCCTAACCGTAACCCTCACCCTCACACTCACCCTAATTGTAAACCTAACCCTAACCTTAACCCTAACACTCACACTCATCCTCACTTTAAACCTAACCCTAATACTAACCCTAACACTAACCCTCACACCCACACTAAACCTCACCCTAACTCTAACCCTAACACTAACCCTAACCCTAACCTTAAACCTCAGCCTCACCTCAACCCTAACTCTAATCCTAAACCTCACCCTCACCCTAAACCTAACCCTAACCCTAATCCTAAACCTCACCCTAAACCTAAACTTTACCCTAACACTTACCCTCACCCTAACACTTACACTAACCTTAACACTAACACTCACACTAACGCTAACAATCACCCTAAACCTAATCCTCACCCTAACCCAAACGCTAACCCTCAACTTCACCCTAGCCCTCACCCTAAACCTAACACGTATCCTCACCCTAAACCTCACACTAACCCCAACACTAATCCTCAATCTAACCCTCACCCTCACCTTAACCCTAAGCAGAACCCTCACCCTTACAATAACCCTCACCCTCAGCCTAACCCTCACCTTTACTCTGTCACCCTCATCCTAACCCTCACCCCAAAGCTAACCCTCATCCTAACCCTCACACTAACCGTAACCCTAACCATCACCCTAACCCTAACCCTCACCCTCGACTTCAGCCTCAGCCTAACCCTAAGCCTAAGCCTAACCCTAACCCTCATCCTAACTCTCAACCTAACCATTACCGGAACCATCAATCTAAACCTAATCCTCATCCCCACCATCACCCTCAGCCTAACCCTAAGCCTAAGCTTAACCCAAACAGTAACCCTCACACTCACCCTCAGCATAACCCTAATCCTAACCCTAACCCTAACCCTAAACCTAAACCTCAACCTAACCCTCACCCTAACACTAACCCTAACTCTCACCCTCACTTTAGTCCTCAACATAACCCTCACCTCAAACCTAACCCTCACCCTCAATGTAACCCGAAACTTAACCCTCCCCCTAACCCTACGCCTAAACCTAAACCTCACCCTAACCCTAACACTAAATCTCACCCTCACCCTAGCCCTCACCGTAACCCTAATTGTAACCCTAAACCTCATTCTAACCCAAACCCTAACCCTATCCCTAAACCTCACCCTAATCCTAAACCTAATAGTAACCCTCAAACTAATGCTAACCCTGACACTCAATGTAATACTAACCCTAAACCTCAAACTAACACCAACCCTCACACTCACAATCGCCCTCAGCCTAAACCGAAGCCTAATCCTAACCCTAACCCTAACCCTCATACTCACCTTCACCCTAACCCTAATCCTAACCCTGACACTAAACCTCACCCTAACCCTAACCCTAACCCTAACGCTAACCCTCAGCCTTACCTTCACCTTAACTCTAACCCTATACCCTAACAATAACACTAATCCTAACTCGAAACTTAACCTAACCCTAATCCTATCCCTAACCCTCACCCTCAGCCTCACCATCACTGCCAAGGTAACCAGAACCATAACACTAACAATAATCCTAACCCTAACCCTAATCCTAACCCTCACCCTCACCCTAACCCTCATCCTCAACCTAACTCTAACCCTAACCCTAACCCTCTCCCTCACCATAACCCTAACCCTCATCCTAACCCTCACCCTTACCCTAACACTAACACTTAACCTCACCCTAAAAATAACCCTAACCCTCACCCACACCCTAGCCCTCGCCCTAACACTAATCCTAAACCTAATCCTCATCCTAACTCTCCCCCTAATCCTTAACTGAAAACTTAACTCAAAACCTTCACCCTAACCCTAAACATAACCCGAACCATAACTATCACCCAAATGCTAACCCTAACCTGAACCCTAACCCTAAACCTCAACCTCACTCTCAGCTTAATGCTAAGACTAATCCTAACACTAAGCCTAACCCAAGCACTCACCCTAACACTACCCCTAATCGTAATCCTAAACCTAACCCTAACCCTCACCCTCATCCTAACCCTCACCCTAACCCCAAGCCTAACACTAACCCTAACCCTAACCCTCACACTAACCCCAATCCTAACACTAACCCTAACCCTAAAACTAACCCTCACCCTAACCCTAACACTAACACTAAACCTAACCCTAACCCTCACCCTCATCCTAACCCTCACCCTAACCCCAAGCCTAACACTAACCCTAAACCTAACCCTCACCCTAACCCCAACCCTAACACTAACCCTAACCCTAACCCTAACCCTCACCCTAACCCTAACACTAACACTAACCCTAACCCCAACCCTCACCCTAACCCTAACCCTAACCCTCAAGCTCACCCTAACCCTAACCCTAACCCTAACCTTCACACTCACCCTCAATTTAATCCTAATCCTAATCCTAACCCTAATCTTCACCTTCAACCTAACCCTCACCCTAACCCTACCCCTAACAGCAACACTAACCCTAACCCTAACCCTAACTCTCACCCTATCCCTAAGCCTAACCCTACCCCTAACCGTAATCCTCACACTCACCTTTAATCTAAACCTGATCCTAAACCTAACCCTCACCTTTACCCTTACTGTCACCCTCACCCTAACCCTACCCCTAACACTATCACTAACCCTAACCCTAACCCTCACCGTAACCCTAAACCTAAACCTCACCCTAACCCTAACCCTAACCCTCACACTCATGCTCGGTCTAAGCCTAACCCTAACCCTAAGCTTAAGCATAACCCTAACCTTCACACTGACACTCACCCTAACCCTAACACTATCACTAATGCTAACTCTAACCCTAAACGTCACCCACACCCTAAACCTAACTCTAACCCTAACCCTAAACATAAACCACACCCTAAACCTAACCCGAACTCTCACCCTCACCGTAAATGTAACACTAACCCTAACCTAACAATAACCCTAACCCTAACCCTAACCCTCATTCTAACCATAACCCTCACCCTAAACCTAACCCTCAAAGTAACACTTACCCTCACCCTAACACTAACCCTAACCCTAACACTAACACTCACACTAACCCTAACCATCACCCTAACATTAAACCTCACCCTAAGCCTAACCCTAACGCTCACCC
Organism: Dipodomys merriami; assembly: GCF_024711535.1. NCBI lineage: Eukaryota > Metazoa > Chordata > Mammalia > Rodentia > Heteromyidae > Dipodomys > Dipodomys merriami. The sequence continues at coordinate 24,238 of NW_027202459.1, read as the reverse complement.
TCAACCTAGCCCTCACCCTAACCCTAACCCTCATCCTCACTCTAAACCTCACACTAACCCTAAACCTAATCATCAATCTTAACCTCACCCTCACCCTAACCCTAACCCTAACCCTAGACCTTACCTTAATCCTCACTCTCAGCCTAACCCTCAGATTTTCCCTTACTGTCACCCTCACCCAAATCCCTCACCCTAACCATAACCCTCTTCCTAACCATCACCCTGATCATAATCCTAAGCATCACCCTAACCCTAACCCTGACCCTCAACCTCACCATCAGCCTAACCCTAAAGCCTAAGCCAAACACTCACACTAACCCTCACCCTCACCCTAGCCCTCACCCTAACCCTAAACCTAACCCTAACCTTAATCATAACCCTAAACCTAACCCTAACCCTAACCATCACACAAAACCTAATCCTCATCCCCACTCTCACCCACAGCCTAACCCTAAGTCTAAGCCTAACCCTAACCCTAACCCTCACACTCACCCTCACCATAACCCTAATCCTAAACCTAACCCTAACCCTAACCCTAAACCTCAACCCAACCCTCACCCTAACCCTAACCCTAACACTAAACCTAACCCTAACCCTCACCCTAACTATCTCCCTAACCCTTACTCTAACACTAAACCTCACCCTCACCCTAACCCTAAACCTCAGCCTCACCCTCACCCTCATCATAACTCTAACCCTAACCCTAACAATAACCCTAACCCTAACACTAACCTTAACGCTCATCCTCACCGTAACCCTAAACCTAACCCAAGCCCTCACCCTAACCCTAACCCTAACCTTAACCCTCACCCTCAGCCTCACAGTCACTGAAAACTTAACCATAACACTAATAACCCTAATCCTAACCCTAATCCTAACCATCACCCTCACCCTAAACCTAACCCTAACCTTCACCCTAATCCTAAACCTCAACCTCACCATAACCCTAACCCTAACACTCACCCTAACCCTAAACCTAACGCTAATCCTAAACCTTGCCATAATGTTAACCCTAACCCTCACACTCAACCTTGCCCTCATCCTAACCCTAATCCTAACCCTAGACCTTATCCAATCCCTCACCCTAATCCTAACCCTAAACCTGACCCTAACCCTAACCCTCAACCTCATCCTCAGCCTAACCCTAAGCCTAAGCCTAACCCGAACCCTAACCCTCACACTCAACCTCATCCTAACCCTAACCCTAATCTTAACACTAACACTAACCCTAACACTAACCCTCAACCTAACCCACCCCCAACCCTAACTCTAAACCTAAACCTCACCCTCACCCTAACCCTAACCCTCACCATCACCCTCACCCTCAGCCTAAACCTAAGCCTAACCCTAACCCTCACCCTAGCCCTCACCCTAACCCACCCACTAACCCTAACTCTAAACCTAACCCTCACCCTCAACCTAACCCTAAACCTAAACCTCACCCTAAATCTCACCGTAAGCCTAACCCGCACCCTCACCCTCACCCTCACCGTAACTCTAAACCTAACCCTCACAATAACACTAACCATAACCCTAACCCTAACCATAAATCTCACCCTCAGCCTCACCCTCACTGCAAACTTAAACCTATCCATAACACTAATATTAACCCTTACCCTAACCCTAACCCTAACTCTAACCCTAACCCTATCCCTAATCCTCACCCCACCCTCACCCTCAGCCTAACCCTAAGCCTAACCCTAACCCTAACCCTAACTTTAACCCTAAACCTCACCCTCACCCTAACCCTATCTCTAAACCTAACCCTAAACCTCAGCCTAACCCTAACCCTAACCCTACCCACACACTCACCCTCATGGTAACTCTAAACCTAACCCTAACCATAACACTAACCCTAACCCTAACCATCACCCTAAACCTAATCCTCACCCCCAGCCTCAACCTCAGCCTAACTGTAAGCCTAAGCCTAACCCTAACCCTCACCCTCACCCTCACCCTAACCCTAATCGTAACCCTAAATCTATCCCTAACCCTCCCCCTCCCCCTCCCCCTCCCCCGAATTCTAACCCTAAACCTCACCAGCACCCTAACCCTAACCCTAACCCTAACACTAAACCTCACACTAAAACTCACCCTAACCCTGACCCTCACTCTCAACATGACCATAACTCTAACCCTAACCCTAACAATAATACTAACCCTAACCCTAACCCTAACCGTAATACTAACCATAAACCTCACCCAGAGCGTCACCCTCACCGCAAACTTAACACTAACCATAACACTAACAATAACCCTAACCCTAACCCTAAACCTAAACCTCACCCTAACCCTAAACCTTGCCCTTACCCTCACCCTCACCGCAACATTAACCCTAACCCTAAACCTAACAAAAACCGTAAACCTAACACTAACCTTAACCATAACCATAACCCTCACCCTAACGCTAACCCTCACCCTAAAACTAACCCTAGTCCTAACACTAACCCTCACACTAACCTTAACACTAATCCTCAGTCTAATTCTCACCCTCACCCTAACCCTAAACCTAATACTCACCTTAACCCTCAACTTGACCCTTACTGTCACCCTTACCCTAACCCTCACCCTAACACTAATCCTCATCCTAACCCTCACCCTAACCATGACCCTAACCATCATGCTAACCCTAACCCTCAACCTCACCCTCAGCCTCAGCCTAACCCTAAGCCTATGCCTAACTCTACCCTAAACCTCACCCTCACCCTAGACCTCACCCTAACTCTAATCCTAACACTGACCCTCATCCTAACCCTAACCCTAACCCTAAAAATAACCCTAAACTTAACCCTAACCCTCATTCTCACCATAACACTCACCCTAACCTTAAACCTCACCCTAAAAATTACCCTCACCCTAACACTAACCCTAAGCCTAAAACTAACCCTCACACTAACCCTAACGATCACCCTAACCCTAACACTCACCCTAACCCTAAACCTAACCCTTATCCTCACCCTACACCTCAACCTAATCCTAATCCTCATCCTCACTCTAAACCTCACACTAACCCCAAAAACTAATCCTCAATCTAAACCACACCCTAACCCTAACCCTAAACCTCACCCTAACCCTAACCCTCACACTTACTGTAATCCTAATTCTCAGCCTAACCCTCAACATTACCTTTACTGTCACCCTCACCCTAACCCGCACACTAACCCTAACCCTCATCCTAACCCTCACCGTGACCATAACCCTAAGCAAGCATCACCCTAATCCTAACCCTCACCCACAACCTAACCCTAACACTCACTCTCACACTAACCCTCACCCTAACCCTAACCCTCAACCTCACCCTCAACCTCAGCCTAACCCTAAGCCTAACCCTAACCCTCACACTCAACCTCACAGTAACCCTAATCCTAATCCTAACCATAACCCTAACCCTCACCCTAACCCTAACACTAACCCTAACATTAACCCTAACACTAACCCTAACCCTAACACTCACCCTAACCCTAACTCTAAAATTAAACCTCACCCTCAAACTAACCCTAACCATAAACCTCACCCTAAACCTAACCCTAAACCTCACCCTCACCCTAGCCCTCAGCCTAACCCTAATCCTAACACTAACCCTCAACCTAACCTTCACCCTAACCCTAATCCTAGCACTCATCCTAAACCTAACCGTCAACCTAACCCTCACACTAAGCCTATCGAACCCTAAACCTCACCCTACCCCTAACCCTAACTCTAACTCTAACCCTAAACCTAAACCTCACCCTAACCCTAACCCTCACCCTCACCCTCACCGTCATCCTCAACGTAACCCTAAATCTAAAATTAAAAATAACCCTTACACGAACCCTAACCCTCAACCTAACTGTAACCCTCACCCTAACCCTAACCATCACCCTAACACTAATGGTAACCCTAACACTAACCCTCACACTAACCCTAAACCTCACCCTAACCCTAACCCTAACCCTAACCATCAACCTCACCCTAGCCCTCACCCTAACCCTAATTCTAACTCTTACCATTACCTAACCCTCAACCCTTATCCTTACCCTAAACCTCACACTAACCCTAACCCTAATCCTCAATCTAACCCTCCCCCTCCCCCTAACCCCTAACCGTCACACTTACCCTAACCCTCACTCTAACCCTAACCCTCACCCTTATCTTAAACCTCACCTACAGCCTAACCCTCAAATTTACCCTTACCTTCACTCTCACCTTAACACTCAGTCTATCCCTAAACCTCATCCTAAACTTCAAGCTAACCAAAACACTAACCATCACCCTAACCCTAACCCTCACACTCAATCTCACCCTCACCCTAACCCTAATCCTAACCCTAACCCTAATCCTAACCCTAACCCTCACCCTCAGCCTCATGCTCACTCCAAAAGTAACCTTAACCATAACACTAACAATAAACCTAACCCTAACCCCAATCCTAACCCTCCACCTCACCCTATCCCTAATCCTAACTCTAACCCTCACACTCACTCCAAAAGTAACCTTAACCATAACACTAACAATAAACCTAACCCTAACCCCAATCCTACCCCTCCACCTCACCCTAACCCTAATCCTAACCCTAACCCTCACCCTCAGCCTCACCCTCACTCCAAAAGTAACCTTAACCATAACACTAACAATAAACCTAACCCTAACCCCAATCCTAATCCTCAACCTCACCATAACCCTAATCCTAACCCTAACACACACCCTAACCCTAATCCTCACCCTCACTGTAACCCTAACCCTCATCCTACCCCTCACCCTAACCCTAATCCTCACCCTCACTGTAAAACTAACCCTCACACCCAACATCACCCTCAGCCTAACCCTAAGCCTAAGCCTAACCCTAACCATAATCCTCACACACACCCTCAACCTAACCCTAATCCTAAACCTAACCCTATCCCTAAAAATCAACCTAACCCTAACCCTAACCTTAACCCTCCCAATAACCCTAACTCTAAACCTAATCCTCACCCTCAACCTAACACTAACACTAAACCTTACCCTAAATCTCACCGTAACCCTAACCCTCACCCTCAACCTCACCGAAACTCTAAACCTAACCTTAACAATGACACTAACCATAACCCTAACCCTAACCATAAACCTTACCCTAAGCCTCACTCTCACTGCAAACTTAAACCTAACCGTAACACTAACATTAACCCTTACCCTAACCCTAACCCTAACTCTAACCCTAAACCTAACCCTAGTCCTCACACCCACCCTCACCCTCATCCAAACCCTAAGCCTAACCCTAACATTAACCCTATCTTTAACCCTAAACCTCACCCTCACCCTTACACTATCTCTAAACCTAACCCTAAACCTCAGCCTAACCCTAACCCTAACCGTACCTGCACCCTCACCGTCACAGTAACTCTAACCCTAACCCTAAAAATAACACTAACGCTAACCCTAACAATCACCCTAACCCTAATCCTCACCCCCAGCCTCACCCTCAGCTTCACCCTAAGCCTAAGCCTAACCATAACCCTCACCCTCACCCTCACCCTAACCCTAATCCTAACCCTAACCCTATCCCTAAACCACAACCTAACCCTCACCCTCACCCTAATACTAACATTAAACCTAACCTTAACCCTCACCCTAACCCTCCCATCACCCTAACTCTAAACCTAAACCTCACCAGTACCCTAAACCTAACCCAAACCCTAACACTAAACCTCACCCTAAACCTCACCCTAACCTTCACCCTCACACTCACCATGACCGAAACTCTAACCCTAACCCTAAAAATAATACTAAACCTAACCCAAACACTAACACTAACCATAACCCTCACCCTTAGCCTCACCCTCGCCGCAAACTTAACACTAACCATAACACTAACAATAACCCTAACCCTAACCCTAAGCCAAACCCTAACCCTTACCCTAACCCTAACCCTCACCCTAACCCTAACCCTAATCCTAACCGTAAAACTAACCCTAACCCTCAACCTAACCCTAAACCTCATCCTAAACCTCACCCTAAACATAGCCCTAACCCTCCTCCTAAACCTAACCCTAACCCTAACTCTAACCCTCACCCTAACCCTCACACTAACCTTAACCCTAACACTAACCCTTACTCTAACCCTAAACCTCACCATCACCCTAAACCTAACTCTAAACCTAACCCTAAATCTAAACCTCACCTTAACCCTAACCTAACCCTCACCCTCACCCTCAGCTTAACCGTTACCCAAACCCTAGAATAACCCTAACCCAAACCCTAACCCTAACCCTCACCCTCACCCTAACCCTAACCCTAACCCAAGCCCTCACCCTAAACCTAACCTTAACACTAACCCTAAACCTCATCATAACCCTAAACCTAAACCTCACCCTCAGCCTCAGCCTCACCTTAAATTTAACATTAATCATAACACTAACAATAACCCTAACCCTAAACCTAATCCTAACCCTCACCCTCACCCTAACACTAACCTCAACCCTAACACTCACCCTAATCCTAAACCTAACCCTAATCCTAAATCTCGCCATAATTCTAACCCTAACCCTCCCCCTAACCCTTGCCCTCATCCTAACCCTAATCCTTACACTAAACCTCATCCTAACCCTCACCTTAATCCTAACCCTAACCCAATCCCTCACCCTAACCCTAACACTCAACCTCAAACTCAGCCTAACCCTAACGCTAACCCTCACACTCAAACTCACCCTAACCCTAATCCTAACACTAAACCTAACCCTAACCCTAACCCTTACAATCACCCTAACCCTCACCCTAACCCTAACTCTAAACCTAAACCTCACCCTCAACCTAACCCTAACTCTAACCCTAACCCTAAACCTAAGCCTCACCCTAACCCTAACCCTTACCCTCACCCTCACCTTCACCGTAACCTTAACGCTAACCCTAACGCTAACAATTACCCTAAACCTAACACTAACCCTAACCCTAAACATAACCCTCACCCTAACGCTATAACTCACCCTAACCCTAAAACTAACCCTAGTCTTAACACTAACCCTCAAACTAACCCTAACCATCACCTTAACCCTAAAACTCAACATATCCCTATCCCTAACCCTCACCCTCACCCTAGCACTCACACTAACCCTAACCCTCATTATCACCCTAAAACTCACTCTAACCTTCACACTAATCCTCAATCTTAACCTCACCCTCACCCTAACCCTTACCCTAATCCTCACCCTAACCCTCACCATGACACTTACTGTCACCCTCACCATAAACCTCACCCTAACCCTAACCCTTATCCTAACCCTCACCCTAACCATGACCCTAACCATCATGCTAACCCTAACCCTCAACCTCACCCTAATCCTCAGTCTAAACTAAGCCTAAGCCTAACCCTAACCCTAATCCTCACCCTCAACCTAGCCCTCACCCTAACCCTAATCCTAACCCTGACCCTCATCCTAACCCTAACCCTAACCCTAAAAACAACCCTAAACCTAACCCTAACCCTAACCCTAACCCTAAACCTAACCCTCACCATAGCACTAACCCTAAACCTAACACTAACACTCACACTAACCCTAATGATCACCCTAAGGTTAACACTCACGCTAACCCTAAGCCTAACCTTCACCCTCAACCTAGCCCTCAACCTAACCCTAACCCTCATCCTCACCCTAAACCTCACACTAACCCTAAGACTAATCCTCAATCTAAACCACACCCTCACCCTAAACCTAAACCCAACACTCACCCTAACACTAACCCTCACCGTTACCGTAATCCTCATTCTCAGATAACCCTCAACTTTACACTTACTGTCCTGTCAACCTCACCCTAACCCTCATACTAACCCTACCCTCATCCTAACCTGACCCTGACCGTAACCCTAAGCATCACCCTAATCCTAACCCTCACCCTCAACCTAACCCTAACATTAACCCTCACACTAACACTAACTCTAACCCCAAACCTCACTCTCACCCTAAGCCTCACCATCACCCTCACCCTCAGCCTAACACTAAGTCTAAGCCTAAACCTAACCCTCACACTAACCCTCACCCTCACCCTAAATCTAATCGTAACCCTAACCCTAACCCTCACCCTCACTCTCACCCTAACCCTAATCCGAACCCAAAACCTATCCCTAAACCTCAACCTAACCCTAACCCTCTCCGTAATGCTAACACTAAACCTAAACCTAGCCCTCACCCTAAACCATCCCCCTAACCTGAACTCTAACCCTAAACTACACCAGCACCCTAAAACTAACCCTAAGCCTAAACCTCACCGTAAACCTCACCCTAACCCTCACCCTCAACCTTACTCTCACAGTGACCTTAACTCTAACCCTAACCCTAACAATAACAGTAACCCTAACCCTAACCCTAACAATAACCATAAACCTCACCCTGTGCCTCACCCTCACCTCAAAATTAACACTAACCATAACATTAACAATAATCCTAAACCTAACCTTAAGGCTAAGCCTAACCCTAACCCTAACCGTAACACTCACGAAAACCCTAACCCTAACCCTAAACCTAATCCTAACCCTAACACTAAACCTAACACTAACCCTAAACCTAAACCTAAACCTCATCCTAACACTCACCCTAAACCTAACCCTTACCCTCACCCTAACCCTCACCCTAACCCTCACCTTAACCCTAACCCTAACAATAACCCTAACACTAAACCTAAACCTCACCATCACCCTAAACCTAACTCTAACCCTAACCCTAAAACTAAACCTCACCCTAACTCTAAACCTAACCCTCACCCTCAACTTCACTGTAACCCTAACCCTAACCCTAACAATAGCCCTAACACTAAACCTAACCCTCACCCTAACCATAACGCTCAACATAACCCTAACCCTCAATCTAACCCTCACCCTCAACCTAACCCTAACCCTAACCGTAACCCTAACCCTAACCCTAAACCTAACCCTAACCCTAACCATCACGTTAAACCTATTCCTCATCCCCACCCTCACCCTGAGCCTAACCCTAAGCCTAAACCTAACCCTAACCTTAACCCTCAAACTTACCCTCACCCTAATCGTAACACTAACACTAACCCTTACTCTAACCCTAAACCTCACCCTCACCCTAACCCTAACTCTAACCCTAATCTGAAACCTAAACCTCATCCTAACCCTAACCCTCACTCTCACACTCACTCTCAACATAACCCTAACCCTAACCCTAACCCTAACAATAAACCTAACCCTAACCCTAACCCTCATCCTAACCATAACCTTCACCCTAACCCTAACCATCACCCTAACACTTTCCCTCACCCTAACACTAACCCTAACCATAACACTAACCGTCACACTAACCCTAACCATCACCCTAACCCTAAACCTCACCCTAACCCTAACTCTCATCCTCAACCTAGCCCTCAACCTAACCCTAAACCTCATCCTCACCCTTAACCTCACACTAACCTTAACACTAATCCTGAATCTAAATCTCAACCTCACCCTCACCCTAACCCTCACCATAACATAAATCCTCATCCTAACCCTCACCCTAACGGCAACCTCAACCATCAACCTAACCCTAACCCTCACCCTCAGCCTCAGCCTCAGCCTAAACTTAAGCCTAAGCCTAAGCCTAACCCTAACCCTCACCCTCACCCTAGCCCTCACCCTAACCCTAATCCTAACACTAACACTTATCCTAACCCTTAACCTAACCATAACGCTAACCATCATTCTAAACCTAATCCTCATCCCCACCCATACCTCAGCCTAACCCTAAGCCTAAGCCAAACGCCAAACCATAACCCTAACCCTCAAACTCACCCTGACTTTCACCCTAATCCTAAACCTAACCCTAACCCTAACATTAAACCTCAACCTAACCCTCACCCTAACCCTAACACTAACCCTAACCCTAACACTCAACCTAACCCTCCCCCTAATCCTAACTCTAACCCTAAACCTCACCCTCACTCCAACCATAATCCTAACACTAAACCTCACCCTAACCCTGATCCTAACCCTCACCCTCACCCTCACACTTAATGTAATTCTAAGCATAAACTTAACTTATAACACTAACCTTAAACCTAACCCAAACCCTGACCCTCACAGTAACTCTAACCCTAAAACAAACCCTCACCCTAATCCTAATCCTAACCCTCAGCCTCACCCTAACCCTAACCCTAACCCTAACCTTCACCCTCACCATAACCCTAACCCTAACCCTAAACCCTACCCTAACTCTAACCCTAAACCTCACCCTAACTCTAGCCCTCCCCCTAACCCTAATGCTAACTCTAAACCTCATCCTAACACTCACCCTAACCTTAAAACCCTAACCCTAACACTCACCCTCACCCTCACGCTCTGCCTAAGCCTCCGCCTCAGCCTAAGACTAATCCTGACCCATACACTCAACATCACCCTAACCCTAACCGTAACACTAAACCTAACCCTAACCTTCACACTAACCCTCCCCCTAACCCTAATTCTTACCCTAATCCTCACCCTCATCCTAACCCTAAACCTCACCCTCACCCTCAGCCTCCGCCTAACATTAAGCCTAACCCTAACTGCAACCCTAACCCTAACACTAACCCTAACACTAACCCTACCGCTCACCCTAAACCTAACCCTAACCCTCACCCTCACCCTAGCCCATACCCAAAACCTAAGCCTAAGCCGAACACTCACCCTAACCCTCACTCTAAACCTAACCCAAACACTCACCCTAACTGTAACCCTCACCCTCACCCTCACCCTAACTCTAATGATTACCCTAACCCTAAACCTCACACTCACCCTCACCTTAACCCTAACCCTAATCCTAACCCTAACACTAACCCTCAACCCCACACTATATATCACCCTATCCCCAACCCCAACCCTAACACTAACCCTAACCCTCACCCTACCTCTCACCCTAACCCTAACCCTAACCCTCACCCTCAACCTAGCCTATACCCAAACCCTATGCCTAAGACTAACCCTCACCCTAATCCTCATTCTAACCCTAACCCCAACACTCACCATAACCGTAACACTCACCCTCACCCTCACCCTAACTCTAAACCTAACCCTAACCCTAATCCTAAACCTCACACTCACCATCACCTTAACCCTAACCCTAATCCAAACTCTAACACTAACCCTCAACCTCACACTAAAACTCACCCTATCCCCAACCCTAACCCTAACACTAAACTTAACCCTCACCCTACCCGTCACACTAACCCTAACCCTAATCCTCACCGTAAAACCAGCCTATACCCAAACCCTAAGCCTAAGCCTAACCCTTACCCTCACCATAACTCTAACCCTACTCCTAACATTAACCCTAACCCTAACACTAAACCTAACCCTTACCCTCACCCTAACTCTTCCCCTAACCCTAACTCTAACCCGAAACCTCACCATCACCCTAACCCTAAACCTCACCCTCACCCTCACCCTCACCATAACTCTAACCCTAACCCTAAAAATAAACCTAACCCTAACACTAACCCTAACCCTCATCCTCACTGTAACCCTAAACCTAACCCAAGCCCTCACCCTCACCCTAACCCTAACCCTAACTCTCACCCAAACCGCAAACCTCAACCTCACGGTAACACTAACCCAAACACTCACCCTAACCCTAAAACTAACCCTAATCCTAAACCTTGCCATAATGCCAACCCAAAACCTCAACCTCACCCTTGCCCTCATCCTAACCCTAATCCTAACCCTAAACCTCATCCTAACCCTCACCCTAACCCTAAACCTCATCCTAACCCTTACCCTAACCATAACCCTAACCATCATGCTAAACCTAACCCTCAACCTCACTCTCAGCCTCAGCCTAAACCTAAACCTAACCCTGACCCTCATCCTAACCCTAACCCTAACCCTAAAAATTATCCTAAACCTAACCCTAACACTCATTCTAAACATAAACCTCACCCTAACCCTAAACCTCAACCTAACACTTACCCTCACCCTAACACTAACTCTAACCCTAACACTAACACTCACATTAACCCTAATGATCACCCTAAGGCTAACACTCACGCTAACCCTAATCCTAAACCTCACCCTCACTCTGGCCCTCAACCAAACCCAAACCCTCTTGCTCACCCTAAACCTCACATTAACCCTAACACTAATCCTCAATTTAAACCACACCCTCACCCTAACCCTAAACCTATCCCTCAACGAAACCCTAACCCTCACCCTTACTGTAATCCTCACTCTCAGCCTAACCCTCACCTTTAACCTTACTGTCACCGTCACCCTAACCCTCACACTAACCCTAAACCTCACCCTGACCGTAACCCTAAGCATCACCCTAACCCTAACCCTCACCCACAACCTAACCATAACACTAACCCTCACACTAACACTAACTCTAACACTAAACATCTCCCAAACCCTAACCCTCACCCACACCCTCAGCCTAACACTAAGCCTAACCATAACCCTAACCCTCACACTCACCCTCACCCTCACCCTAAACCTAAACCTAACCATAACCCTGACCCTCAACCTAACACTAACACTAAACCTAACCTAACCCAAACACTTACCCTAACCCTAACCCTCACCCTAACCCTAACTCTAAAATTAAACCTCACCCTCAACCTAACCCTACACCTCACCCTAACCCTAACCCAAAATATTACCCTCACCCCAGCAATCACCCTAACCCTCATCCTATCCCTAACCCTCATGCTAACCCTCACCCTAACCCTAATCCTAACCCTCACCCTAAACCTAACCCTCACCCTCAACATCACCATCAGCCTAACCCTAAGACTAACCTTAAACCTAACTCTAACCCCCACACTCACCCTCACCCTAACCCTAATCCTAACCGTAACCCTAACTCTAACCCTAACCCTCACACTAACACTCACTCTAACCGTAACATAACACTAACCCTAACCCTAAACCTCACACTAACCCTCATCCTAAGCCTAACTCTAAACCTAAACCTCACCCTAATCCTAACCCTTACTCTAACACTAATCCTAACCCTAAAGCTCACCCTAACCCTAACCCTAACCCACACGCTGACACTCACCCTATATGTAACCCTAAACCTAAAATTAAAAATAACCTTAACACTAAACCTAAACCTTACCCGAACTGTAACCCTCACCCTAACCCTAACCATCATCCTAACACTTACCCTCACCCTAATACTAACCCTAACCCTAACACTAACCCTCACACTAACCCTAACACTCACCCTAATCCTAAACCTCACCCTAACCCTAACCCTAACCTAAACCTCACCCTCACCCTAGCCCACACCCTAATTCTAATTCTAACCCTTAGCCTCACTTAACCCTAACCCTCATGCTCACCCTAAACCTCACATTAAACCTAACCTTCATCCTCACCCTATCCCCTAACCCTCACACTTACCCTAACCCTCACCCTAACCCTAACCCTCACCCTTATCTTAACCCTCACCCACAGCCTAACCCTCAACTTTCCCCTTACCATCACCCTCACCCTAACACTCACCCTATCCCTAAACCTCATTCTAACCTTCAAGCTAACTGTAACCCTAACCATAAACCTAATCCTAACCCTCACCCTCAATCTCACCCTCAGCCTAAACCTCAGCCTAACCCTAACCCTAACACTAACCCTCACCCTCACCGTAGCCATCACCCTAATCGTAACCCTAAACCTCATCCTAACCGTCACTCTAATTCTAAACCTAACTATCACCAAACACTAATCCTCACCCCTACCCTCACCCTCAGCCTAAGCCAAAGCGTAACCCTAACCCTCACACTCACCCTCACCCAAACCTAATCCTAAACCTAAGCCTAACCCTAAACCTCAAACTAACCCTCACCCTAACCCTAACCCTAACACTAACCCTGACCCTAACCCTAACCATAACCCTAACACTAACCCTCACACTAACCCTAACCCTCACCCTAACCCTAAACCTCACCCTAACCCTCAACCTCACCCTAACCCTAATCCTCACCCTAAACCTCACCCTCAGCCTCACCCTCACTGCAAAGGTAACCTTAACCATAACACTAACAATAACCCTAACCCTAACCCTAACCCTAACTATCACCCTCACCCTCACCCTAATCCTAACCCAAACCCTCACCCTAACTCTAAACCTTACCCTCACCATAACACTAACCCTCATCCTAACCAACAACCAAACCCTAATCCTCACCCTCAACATAACACTAACCCTCACTCCCACCCTCACCCTCAGCCTAACCCTAAGCCTAAGCCTACCCCTAACCCTAACCTTCACACTCACCCTTACCCTAACCCTAATCCTAACCCTAACCCGAACCATAAACCTCACCTTCAGCCTCACTCTCACTGCAAACTTAACCCTAACCATAACTCTAAAAATAACCCGAAACCTAACCCTAACCCTAACCCTAAATCTACCCTAACCCTAACCCTAATCCTCACCCCCACCCTCAGGCTCAGCCTAGCCCTAAGCCTAACCCTAACACTAACACTAACTCTAACCCTAAACCTCACCCTCACCCTAACTCTATCTCTTAACCTAACCCTAAACCTTACCTTAACTCTAACCCTAAACCTCACCCGCACCCTCACCCTCACCGTAACTCTAACCCTAACCCTAACAATAACACTAACCTAAGCCTAACCATCACCCTAAGCCTAATAATCACTCCCATCCTCACCCTTAGCCAAAGCCTAAGCCTAAGCCTAAGCCTAACCCTAACCCTAACCCTCACACTCGCACTGACCCTAACCTAAACCTAACCCTAACCCTATCCCTGAACCTCAACCTAACCCTCACCCTCACCCTAATGCTAACACTAAACCTAAACCTAACCCTCACCCTAACCCTCCCCTTAACCCTAACTCTAAACCTAAACCTCACCAGCACCCTAACCCTAACCTTAAACCTAAACCTAACCCTAAACCTCACCCTAACCCTCACCCTCACCCTCACTCTCACCGTGACCGTAACTCTAACCCTAACCCTAACAATAACACTAACCTTAACCCTAACCCTTACCCTAACACTAACCATCACCGTCAACCTTAGCCTCACCCTCAATGCAAACTTAACACTAACCATAACACTAACAATAACTCTAACATTAATCCTAAGCCTAACCCTAAACCTAACCCTCATCTTAACCCTAACCATAAACCTAACCCTAACCCTAACCCTAAAAGTAACACTAACCCTAACCATAACCAAAAACCTCATCCAAACCCTCACCCTAAACCTAACGCTAACCCTCACCCTAACCCTAACCCTCACCCTCAAAATCCGCCTAAGCCTAACCCGAACTCTAACTCTCACACTAACCCTCACCTTAAACCTAACCCGAACACTAACCCTAACTCTAACCCTAAACCTCACGATCAACCTAAATCTAACTCTAACCCTAACCCTATACCTATACCTCAACCAAAACCTAACCCTAACCCTCACACTAACCCTCACCCTAACCCTAACCTAACACTAACCCTAACCCTAACCCTCACACTAACCCTCACCCTAAGCCTAACTCTAACCCTAAACCTCACCCTAACCCTAACCCTAACTCTAACCCTAATCCTAACCTTAACCCTCACCCTCACCCTAACCCTAATCCTAACCCTAACCCTATCCCTAAAAATCAACCTAAACGTAACCCTCACCATAACCCTCCCACTAAACCTAACTGTAAACATAATCCTCACCCTCAACCTAACCCTAACCCAAAACCTCACCCATCTCACCTAAGCCTTACCTTCACCCTCACCCTCACCCTCACCGTAACTCTAACCATAACCCTAACAATAACACTAACCATAACCCTAACCCTAACCATAAACCTCACCCTCAGCCTCACCCTCACTGCAAACTTAAACCTAACACTAACCATAACACTAACATTAACCCTTAGCCTAACTCTAACCCTAACCCTAACCCTAAACCTAAACCTCACGCCCAAGCTCAGCCTCATTCTAACCCTAAGCCTAACCCTAACATTAACCCTAACTTTAACCCTAAACCTCACACTCACACTAACCCTATCTCTAAACCTAACCCTCAGCTTAACCCTAACCCTAACCCTACGTGCACCCTCACCCTCACGTTAACTGTAACCCTAACCCTAACAATAACACTAACCCTAACCGTAACCATCACATTAACACTAATACTCACCCCCAGCCTCACCCTCAGCCTAACCCTAAGCCTAAGCCTAATCCTAACCCTCACCTTCACCCTCACCCTAATCCTAACCCTAACCCTATCCCTAAACCTCAACCTAACCCTCACCCTCACCCTAATGGTAACACTAAACCTAACCCTAAACCTCACCCTAACCCTCCCACTCACCCTAACTCTAACCCTAAACCTCTACAGCACCCTAACCCTAACACTAACCCTAACCCTAAACCTCACCCTAAACCTCACCCTAAACCTCACCCTCACTCTCACCATGACCGTAACTCTAACCCCAACCCTAACAATAAAACTAACCCTAACCCAAACCCTAACACTAACCATAACCCTCACCCTGAGCCTCACCCTCAACGCAAACTTAACACTAAACATAACACTAACAATAACCCTAACCCTAACCCTACTCCTAAACTTAACCCTAACCATAACCCAAACCCTAACCCTAACCCTAACCCTAAACCTAACCCTGATCATAACCCTAAAACTAACCCTAACCCTAACCATAACAACAAACCTCATCCTAACAGCCACCCTAAACCGAACCCTAACCCTCACTCTAACCCTAACCCTAACCATCACTCCCACGCTCGGCCTAAGCCTAAGCCTAAGCCTAACCCGAACTCTAAGCCTCACCCTAACCCTCACCCTAACACTCACCCTAACCCTAACCCTAACACTAACCCTAACTCTAACCCTAAATCTCACCCTCACCCTAACCCTAACACTAACCCTCACCCTAACCCTAAACCTCACCCTCACTGTAACCCTAACCCTAACCCTCACCCTAACCATAAACCTAACCCTAATCCTAAACCTCACCATAATGCTAACCCTAACCCTCACCCTCACACTTGCCCTCATCCTAACCCTAATCCTAACCTTAACCTCATCCTAAACCTCACCCGAGTCCTAAACCTAACCCTTACCCTCACCCTCATACTAACCCTAACCCTAACCCTCACACTCAACCTCACCCAAACCCTAATCCTAACACTAACCCTAACCCTAACCCTAACCCTAACCCTCACCCTAACCCTCCCCCTAACACTAACTCTAAACCTAAACCTCACCCTCACCCTAACCGAAACTCTAACCCTAACCCTAAACCTAAACCTCAACCTAAACCTAAACCTTACCTTCACCCTCACCCTCACCGTAACCTTTACCCTAACCCTAACCCTAAAAATAACCCTAAACCTAACACTTAACCCTAACCCTAACCATAACCCTCACCCTAACGGTAACCCTCACCCTAATACTTACCCTCACCCTCACCCTCAATGTAAGCTTAACCCTAACCCAAATAATAACCCTAAAGCTAACACTAACCCTAACCATAACCATAACCCTTACCCTAACGCTATAACTTACCCTAACACTAACCCTCACCCTAAAACTAACCCTAGTCCTAACACTAACCCTCACACTAACCCTCTAACCATCACCTTAACCCTAAACCTCTACCTAACCCTAACCCTAATTCTCACCCTCACACTAGCCCTCACCCTAACCCTAATCCTAAACCTGACCCTCATCCTAACCCTAACAATAACCCTAAAAATAACCCTAAACTTAACCCTAACCCTCATTCTAACCATAAATCTCACCCTAACCCTAAACCTCACCCTAACACTTACCCTCAACCCAACACCAACCCTAACCCTAACACTAACCCTCACATTAACCCTAATGATCACCCAAAACCTAACACTCACCCTAACCCTAACCCTAACCCTCATCCTCACCCTAGCGCTCAACCCAACCCTAACCCTCATCCTCACCCTAAATCTCACACTAACCCCAAAAACGAATCCTCAATCTAAACCACACCCTAACCCTAACCCTAAACCTAACCCTCACCCTAGACTTAACCCTCACCCTTACAGTAAACCTCACTCTCAGCCTAACCCTCACCTTTACCCTTACTGTCACCCTCACCCTAACACTCACAGTAACCCTAACCCTCATCCTAACCCTCACCCTGACCATAACCCTTAGCATCAACCTAATCCTAACCCTCACCCACAACCTAACCCTAACACTCACTCTCACACTAACCCTCACACTAACACTAACTCTAACCTTAAACCTCACCCTCACCCTAACCCTAAACCTAACCCTCAACATCACCCTCAGCCTAACCCTAAGCCCAACCTAACCCTCACCCTAACCCTCACACTCACCCTCACAGTAACCCTAATCCTAATCCTAACCATAACACTAACCCTCAACCTAACCCTAACAATAACCCTAACATTAACCCTAACACTAACCCTAACACTCACACTCACCCTAACACTAACTCTAAAATTAAACCTCATCCTCAACCTAACTCTAACCTTAAACCTCCCCCTAACCATAAACCTAAACCTCACCCTCACCCTAGCCCTCAGCCTAACCCTAATCCTAACCCTAACCCTCACCCTTACCCTCACTCTAACCGTAATCCTAACACTCACCCTAAACCTAACCCTCACCTTCAAACTCACCCTCACCCTAACCCTAAGCCTTACCCTAAACCTAACCCTAACCCACACACTCACCCTCACCCTAACCCAAATCCTAAACCTAACCCTAACTCTAAACCTAACCCTCAAACTAACCCTCACCCTAACCCTAAACTAAAACTAACCCTAACCCGAACCGTCAACGTAACCCTCACCCTAAGCCTAACTCTAACCCTAAACCTCACTCTAACCCTAACCCTAACTCTAACCCAAATCCTAACCCTAAACCTCACAATAACCCTAACCCTCACCCTCACCCTCACCCTCAACGTAACCCTAAATCTAAAATTTAAAATAACCCTAACATGAACCCTAACCCTCAACCTAACTGTAACCCTCACCCTAACCTTAACCATCACCCTAACACTTACCCCCACCCTAACACTAACCATAACCCTAACACTAACCCTCACACTAACCCTAATATTCATCCTAACCCTAAACCGCTCCCTAACCCTAACCCTAACCCTAACCCCCAGCCTCACCCTAGCCCTCACCCTAACCCTAATTCTAACTCTTATCCTCACCTAAACCTAAACCCTTATCCTCACCCTAAACATCACACTAACCCTAACGCTAATCCTCAATCTAACCCTCACCCTCACCCTAACCCCTAACCCTCACACTTACCTTAAACCTCACCCTAACCTTAACACTCACCCTTATCTTAACCCTCACCCACAGCCTAACCCTCAATTTACCCTTACCTTCACCCTCACCCTAACACTCAATCTATCCCTAACCCTCATCCTAACTTCAAGCTAACCGTAACACTAACCATCACCCTAACCCTAACCTTCACCCACAAACTCACCCTCACCCTAACCCTAATCCTAACCCTAACCCTAATCCTAACCCTAACCCTCACCCTCAGCATCACCCTCACTCCAAAAGTAACCTTAACCATAACACTAACAATAAACTTAACTCTAACCCTAATCCTAACCCTCACCCTCACCCTAAACCTAATCCTAACCCTAACCCTCACCCTAACCCTAACCTTCACCCTCACTGTAACTCTAACCCTCATCCTAACCCTCACCCTAACTCTAATCCTCACCCTCACTGTAACTCAAAAGCTCACTCTCACCCTCACCCTCAGCCTAACCCTAAACCTAAGCCTAACCCTAACCCTAACACTCACACTCACCCTCATCCTAACCCTAATCCTAACCCTAACCCTATCCCTAAAAATCAACCTAACCCTAACCTTCACCCTAACCCTCCCACTAACCCTAACTCTAAACATAATCCTCACCCTCAACCTAACCCCAACCCTAAACCTCACCCTAAATCTCACCTAACCCTAACCCTCACCCTCACCCTAACCGTAACTCTAACCTTAAACCTAACAAGAACACTAACCATAACCCTAACCCTAACCATAAACCTCACCCTCAGCCTCACCCTCACTGCAAACTTAAACCTAACACTAACCATAACACTATTAACCCTTAGCCTAACCCTAACCCTAACCCTAACCCTAACTCTAACCCTAACCCTAACCCTAACCCTAATCCTCATGCCCAAGCTCAGCCTCATTCTAACCCTAAGCCTTACCTTAACATTAACCCTAACTTTAAACCTAAACCTCACCCTCACCCTAACCCTATGTCTAAACCTAACCCTAAACCTCAGCTTAACCCTAACCCAAACACTACCCGCAACCTCACCCTCAGGTTAACTCTAACGCTAACCCTAACCCTAACCATCACCCTAACCCTAATCCTCACCCCCAGCCTCACCCTCAGCCTAACCCTAATCCTAAGCCTAACCCTAACCCTCACCCTCACCCTAATCCTAATCCTAACCCTAACCTTATCCCTAAACCTCAACCTAACCCTCACCCTCACCCTAATGGTAACACTAAACCTAACCCTAACCCTCACCCTAACCCTCCCCCTCACCCTAACTCTAACCCTAAACCTCACCAGCACCCTAAACCTAACCCTAACCCTAACCCTAAACCGGACCCTGAACCTCACCCTAACCCTCACCCTCACTCTCACCATGACCGTAACTCTAACCCTAACCCTAACAATAATACTAACCCTAACCCAAACCCTAACACTAACCATAACCCTCACCCTGAGCCTCACCCTCACCGCAAACTTAACACTAACCATAACACTAACAATAACCCTAACCCTAACCCGAATCCTAAACTAAACCCTAACCCTAACCCTAACCCTCAACCTAACCCTAACCCTAAACCTCACCCTAATCATAACCCTAAAAGTAACCCTAACCAGAACCAGAACCACAAACCTCATCCTAACCCTCACCGTAAACCTAACCCTAACCCTCACCCTAACCCTAACCCTAACCCTCACCACCACAATCGGCCTAAGCCTAAGCCTAACCCGAACTCTAACCCTCACCCTAACCCTAACCCTAACACTAAACCTCACTCTAACCCTAAACCTCACCCTCACCCTAACCCTAACACTAACCCTCACCCTAACCCTAAACCTACCCTCACTGTAACCCTAACCCTAACCCTCACCCTAAACCTAACAGTAATCCTAAACCTCACCATAATGCTAACCCTAACCCTCACCCTCACAATTGCCCTCATCCTAACCCTAATCCTAACCTTAACCTCATCCTACACCTCACCCTAATCCTAAACCTAACCCTCACCTTCACATTCAGACTAACCCTAACCTTAACCCTCACACTCAACCTCACCCTAACCCTAATCCTAACACTAACCCTAACCCTAAACCTAACCCTCACCCTCACCCTAACCCTCCCCCTAACACTAACTCTAAACCTAAACCTCACCCTCACCCTAACCCTAACTCTAACCCTAACCCTAAACCTAAACCTCAACCTAACCCTAAACTTTACCCTCAACCTCACCCTCACCGTAACATTAACCCTAACCCTAACCCTAACAATAACCCTAAACCTAACACTAACCCTAACCATAACCATAACCCTCACCCTAACGGTAACCCTCACCCTAACATTTACCCTCACCCTCACCATCAACGTAAGCTTAACCCTAACCCAAACAATAACCCTAAAGCTAACACTAACTCTAACCCTAACCATAACCCTCACCCTAACGCTCTAACTCACCCTAACACTAACCCTCACCCTAAAACTAACCCTAGTCCTAACACTAACCCTCACACTAACCCTAACCATCACCTTAACACTAAACCTCAACCTAACCCTATCCCTAACTCTCACCCTCACCCTAGCCCTCACCCTAACCCTTATCCTCATCCTAAACCTAAACCTAACCCTCACCCTAACCTTAACGCTAAACCTCAAATTAACCTTAACCCTCATCCTCAACATCAACATCAGCTTCACCCTAACCCTAACCCTAATCCAAACGCTAACCCTCACCCTCACCCTCACCTTAACTCTAAACCTAACCCTAAACAAAACCCTCATTCTAATCCAAGCCCTATCCCTGACCTTCACCCTAACCCAAAACCTAATCCTAACTCTAACCCTAACCTACGCTCACCGTAAACCTTACCCTCACACTAAACCTAAACCTAACCCTCATCCTAACACTAACCATAACCCTAACCCTCACCCTAACCTTAACTAACCCTATCCCTCACACAAACCTTAACCCTCCACCTCACCCTCAACCTCAACCTCACCCTCACCCTAACTCTCACCCTCACCCTCACCCTAAAAATAACCATAACCCTAACCCTCACACTAAACCTAACTCTGACACTCACCCTCACCTTCACCCTAAGCCTAACCCTACACCTAAGCCTAATCCTAAACGTAACTCTCACTCTCACCCTCACCCTAAACCTAAACCTTACCCTAACCCTAACCCTAACCCTAGTACTCACCCTAACCTTTACCCTCACCGTCACCCTAACCCTAAACCTAACCCTCACCATAACCCTAACCCTAACCCTAACCCTCACCCTCACCGTAACCCTAACACTAACCCTAACCCTCACCCTAAACCTATCCTTAACCTTAATGCTATCCCTAACCCTCACCCTTCCCCTAAACCTCCCTCTAACCCTTACCCTCACCCTATCCTTCACCCTAACCCTCACCCTAACACTAAACCTAAACCCCATCCTCACCCTAAACCTAACCCTAAGTCTCACCCTCTCCCTCAACCTCACCCTAACCCTAACCCAAACCCTCAACTAAACCCTCACCCTAACGCTCACCCTAACACGCAACTTAACCCTAACCCTCACCCTCACCCTAACGATCACCTTAAACCTTACCCTCACCCTAAACCTAACCCTAAACCTAACGATAACCCTCACCCTCACCTAACCTAACCTGGATCCTAACCCTTACCCTAAACCTCAACCTAACTCTAACGCTATCCCTAAACCTCACCCTCACCCTAAACCTCACCCTAACCCTTACCCTGACTATAACCCTAACCCTAACCCTAATCCTCACCAGTACCCTAACCCTCACACTAACGCTAACACTCACCCACACCCTAAAACTCACCCGAACCCGAAACAGAAACCTAACCCGACCCTAAACCTCACCCTAAACCTAACCCTCACTGTAAACATAACTATAACCCTCACCCTCATACTAACACTAAACCTCGCCTTAACCCTCACCCTAAATCTCACCGTAACCCTAACGCTAACACTAAACCTCAATCTCATCCTAACCCTCACACTTATCCTTATCCTGACACTAACCCTAACCCTAACCCTAATCCTCACATTAACCCTAACCCTCACACTGACCCTAACCCTACACCTCACCCTATCCCTCACCCTAACCCTAACCCTAACCCTAAACCTCACCCTAACTCTAATGCTATCCCTAAACCTCACCCTCACGCTAAAACTCATCCTAACCCTTACACTCACTATAACCCTAACCCTAACCCTAATCATCACCGTAACCCTAACCCTCACCCTAACCTAAACCGTCACCCACACTCTAAAACTCACCCGAACCCGAACCCGAACCCTCACCCTAACCCGACCCTAAACCTCACCCAAACCCTAACCCTCAATCTAAACCTAACTCTAACCCTCACCCTCATACTAACCCAAACCCTCACCTTAACCTTCACACTAACCCTCACCCTAACCCTAACGCTAACCCTAAACCTCACTCTCACCCTAACCCTCACTCTTATCCTTACCCTCACACTAACCCTAACCCTAATCCTCACATTAACATTATACCTCACCCTAACCCTAACCCTACCCCTCAACTTAAACTTCACACTAACCCTAACCCTAAGCCTAACTCTGACAATAACCCTATCCCAAACCCTAAACTTCACCCTAACCCTTACCATCACCATCAACCTAAACCTCACCCTAACCCTAACCCTCAAATACACCTCACCCTAACGCTAACCCTAACCCTAAACCTCACCGTAACCCTCACCCTAATCCTAACCCTATCCCTAACCCTCACCCTAACCCTAAACCTAACCCTAAACCTAACCCTCACCCTCACCCAAACCCTTACCCTCACCCTTACACTAACCCTAACAATCAGCCTAACCATCATCCTAACCCTCACACTAACCCTAAACCTCACCCTAACCATAAACCTAACTCTCAGCCAAACCCACTTCCTAACCCTAACCCTAACCCTCAACCCAACCTTAACCCTAACCCTAAC